>NW_006922487.1:309789-325066 GCF_000298275.1 Orycteropus afer afer | reverse complement strand
TATAGTTGTTACCTATAATATTTTAAATAATGTTTTACTCCTAAGTTTTTAACTGGTAGAGGAAAAATATAGTTATTCTGACCTTTAATGCTGAGCTTTCTTTGAGGGGAGTGTCACTGTAAGCAAGTGATTATGTTGGAGACATCAAAATAAAAAAAAAAAAAAAATTGCTGCTGAGTTTTGACTGAGCTCAACCCTATAGGGCAAAGTAGAACTGTTTTGCAAGGTTCCTAAGGCTGTAATCTTTATGGAAGCAGCTTGCCACATCTTTCTCCTGTAAGCATTGATGGATTTGAACTGGCATATTATGTTGGGGATATTCTTGTTTTTATTAGGTGTCCTCAAGTTGATTCAAACTCATATCAACCCTATGAACCTCAGAATGAAACACTACCTGATCCTACACCATCCTCACAATCATAGCTATGTCTGAGCCTTTGCTGTGACCACTGTGTCTCTGCATCATTGAGATATTCTCTTTTTCACTAGCCATCTACTCTCTCTCTCCATGTGTGTGTGTGTGTGTTTGTGTGTGTGTGTGTGGTCAGTTTATCAAACTATGGTGGCTTGTGTGTTGCTGTGATGCTGGAGGCTATGCCACTGGTATTTCTAATATCAGCAGTGTCACCCATTGTATTAGATTGGGTTCTCTAGAGAAACACAAAAAAACCCCAGCAAGGTATATATATATATATATATATATATATATATATATATATATATATATATATATATATATATATATATATATATATATATATATATATATATTTAGAGAGAGAGATTTATCTTAGGCAAATGGTTCACAAGCGTATAGAAGCCGACAATTCCAAGCTGCAAAGTCCGTCTCTGTAGGAGGTGGGGCTTGCAGCCGCCTTTGTTTCCGCAAGCACAGCGGAGCCAAGAGATTCAAGCTGGCATGCAGTATATTGTTTGTTGTTTCCAATAAAAGATGAATCCGAGATCTCCAGGGGAGCAGTGAGCCGCTCACTCAAGGAAGTCTGTAGTTTGGAATGCCGTTCTTCCATATTGTCCTTGGAATATCATTGCAAGCAGGCCCCTAGGGAAACTCCCCTTGGGCAGACTGGCCACTCAGAACTCAGTCATCTGATCCCATCATGGGAACAACCACCCAGAACTAGGGTCCAGCCAAGTTGACACACAGCTCCAACCATCACACCCATGATGGACAGGTTTCAGCAGAGCTTCCAGATAAAGACAGGCACAGAAGAAAGGACCATCTACTTCCCAAAGAATTGACCAGTGAAACCTTATGAATAGCAATGAAACATATATGGACAGAGAACTTCCAGAAATGCAAGTTGGATTTAGAAGAGGATGTGGAATGAGGGATATTATTGCGGATGTCAGATGGATCCTAGCTCAAAGTAAAGAATATCAGAGAGATGTTTACTTGTGTTTTCTTGACTACGAAAAAGCATTCAATTGTGTAGATCATAAAAAATTATGGATAACATTGAGAATAATCGGAATTCCAGAACACTTAACTGTGCTCATGAGGAACCAGTACATAGACCAGAAAGCTGTCATTTGAACACAACAAAGGGACACTGCATGGTTTAAAATCAGGAAGGGAATGGGTCAGGGTTGTATCCTTCACTATATTTGTTCGATCTGTATGCTGAGCAAATAACCCAAGAAACTGGGCTACGTGAAGAACATGGCATCAGGATTGAAAGAAGACTCATTAAAAATCTGTGATACACAGACCACACAACTTTGCTTGCTGAAAGTGAAGATGACTTGAAGTACTTACTGATAAAGATTAAAGACTACAGTCTGCAGTGTGGATTACATCTCAACATAAAGAAAACAAAAATCCTCGCAACTAGACCAATAAACAGAGTTATGATAAATGGAGAAAAGAGGGAAGCTTTCAAAGATCTCATATTACTTGGTACCACAATCAATATCAATGGAAGCAGTGGTCAAGAAATCAGATGATATATTGCACTGGGAAAATCTGTTGCAAAATACCTCTTTAAAATGTTGAAGAACAAATGTATCTCTTTGAAGACTAAGGTATGCCTAACCCAAGCCATGGTGTTTTCAATCGCCTCATATGCATGTGAAAGATGGACAATGAGTAAGGAAGGCTGAAGAAAAGTTAATGCTTTTGAGTTGTGGTGTTGGAGAAGAATGCTTACAGTACCATTGACTGCTAAAAGGACTAACAAATCTGTCCAGGGTGAAGTGCAGCCAGAATGCTCCTTGGAAGAGAGAATGGCCAGACTTCGTCTCATCTACTTTGTTTATGTTTTCAGAAGGGACCATTCCTTGGAAAAAGTTATCATGCTTGATAAAGTGGAGGGTCAACAGAAAAAGGGAAGGCCCTCAACGAGAAGGATTGACACAGTGGCTGCAATGATGGGCTCACATTTAGCAAGGATTGTGAGGCTGGCACAGGGGCGGGCAGTGTTTCATTCTGCTGTACACAGGGTCACTCTGAGTTGAAGCCAATTCAACAACACTTAACAACAACATATACATGTATGCACATACTTGTGGTTGCACTCCCATATATTATCTGTTCGGTTTGCATATTTCTCTAAGTATTTACTTGTAAATTGTTATTTGTTATTACAGTTATAGTGGATTGTGTGTGTAATAATATTTACTGTTGTTGCCTTTACCCTTGTGTACATTCCATTATCTTTGTTTGGCTTGGTCATGTTACGCTGACCTTTCCTTATTGCACATTAACTTCACCTTCACTTAGGTTAATACATGTCTACTCTCCAGTTAGTAATTTTCCTTTCCTCCTCCTCTCATATCTGGTAACCATCCAAGGATGTTTCTTTCTGTGTGTAAACTTTTTCTTTACTGTTTTTTAGTAGTGCTCTCAGACAATATTTATCCTTTTGTGATTGACTTATCTAATTCACAATAATGCACTTCAGCTTCATCCATGGTATGAGATGTTTTGTGGAGCCATTGATATTCTTTAATGTTTATAATATTCCATTGTGTTTATCTACCATGGTTTGTTCATCCTTTCATCTGTTGATGGGCAGTTGGGATCTTTTTTGCTACTGGGAATAATGCTATAATAAGCACAGGTATGCATATATCTATTCATTTCATGGCTCTTATTTCTCTTGCATATATCCCTATCTGGGGGCTCTGGTGGCATAGTGCCTAAGGCTTTGACTACTAACCAGAAGGCTGGCAGTTCAAACCCACCAGCCACTCCTAGGAAGGAAGATTGAACAATTTACTTCTGTAAAGATACTGTCTCAGAAACCCACAGAGGGGTCGCTATGAGTTGGGATCAACTTGACGGGAGTGACTTTGGTTTTGGTTTATATACCTATTTAGTAGGTTTGCTGGATCATATGGTATCTCTATTTCTAACTTTGTAAGGAAGTACTATACATTTTTCATAGTGGCTGTACCATTTTACAATCCCACTACCAGTGAATAAAAGTTCCAAACTCTACACATTCTTCACAGTTTTTTTCTGTTTTTCATCATTGCTATTATTGCTGGGGTGAGATACCATCTCAATGTTGTTTGGATAAGCCTCTCTCTAATGTAAAGTTGTTAATTTTTTCCATCTCACTAAAGAAGGCATTATTGGAATTTAGATCATGATTCCATTATATCTACAGATTGCTTTGGGTAGTATTGGTATTTTCACAATGTTAAATTTCTCTATTTATGAACATGTTATGTTTTTCCATGTATGTAGAACTCTTTTTGTTTATTGCAGTGGTGTTTTGCAGTTTTCTTTATACAGGTCTTTTATGTCCCTGATTAGATTTAATTTGAAGTGTTTTATCTTTTGGGAAGTTATTGTAAATGGTATTGTTTTCCTGATTTCCTTTTTGAAGTTCTCTGTGTTGGTATACTCACTAATATTGAGTTGATTCTGATACTTAGTGACTCCCATTGGGTTTCTAAGGAGATACATCTTTACAGAAATAGGTTGCTTAATCTTTCTTCAGTAGAGTGTAGCTGCTGGGTTTGAACCATCAACTAGCCTCTGCTGAGCAGTCAAATCCCTTAAGCACTGTGTTGGTATAGAGAACACCAAATGATTTTTGTATGCTCATCTTGTATCTTGCTGCCTTGCTGAATGCTTCTATTATTTCTAGTAGCTTTCTTGTAGAATCTTTGGGATTTTTGTATGTATAGGATATTATCTGTGAATAGAGAAAGTTTTATTTCTTCCTTACCAATTTGAATGCCCTTTTTTGTTTTCTTTCCTTATTGCTTTAAGTAGGACTTCCACTACAATGCTGAATAAAAGTCGTGACAAAGGGCATCCTTGTCTCATTCACGTTCTCAAGGGAAATGCTTTCAGTCTCTCTGCATTGAGAATAGTGTTCTTTTGGTTTTCTATAAATATTCTTTATTAAAGATGTTTCTTTACTATTTCTATTTTTATAAGGAATGGATGTTGTATTTTATCAAATACTTTTTTCTGTGTTGATTGTGATGATCATGTGATTCTTTCCATTATATCTATTTGCTTCATTTTTTGTAATGGATTACATTGATTGATTTTCTAATGTTGAACCGTCCTTGCATACCTGGTATCAATCCCATTTGGTCATGCTGTATCATATTTTTGGGTATGTGTTGAATTCTATTGGCTAAAATTTTGTTGAGAATTTTTGCATATATATTCATGAGGGGTAAACCAAAACCAAACTCACTACCATTGAGTCGGATCTGACTCATAGTGAACACTCTTTGGGTTTCTGAGGCAGTATCACTATGGAAGTAGATTGCCCCATCTTTCTGAGGACTGGCTGGTGGGTTTGAACTGTCAGCCTTCTAGTTAACAGTCAAATGCCTTAGGCACTACTCTACCAGAGCTCATTGGTCTGTGATTTTCTTTTCTGCAGAATGTCTTTGCATGGCTTTGGTATTAAAGTTCACAAAATGAATTTTTAAGTATTCCTTCCTTTTCAATGCTCTGAACTAATTTGAGTAGTATTGGTGTGAATCCTTTTCGAATAGTTGGTAGTTCTCCAGTGATGCTATCCATGTCACGGCTTTTTTGTTATGATTTTTTTTTTTTTAATTACCTCTTCAACCTCTTGTTTTGAGACTGTTCAGTTTCTTTTTTCACCTCAGTTTGTGTGAGTTTAGATAGGTAGCGTATTTCTAGGAATTTGTCTATTTCTTCTCTATTTTCAAATATGTTGGAGTAGAATCCTTCAAAGTATTCAGCTAGATCCTTTTCATTTCAGTTGGTTCTGTTGTAATGCCAAACATCTCATTTCTTATTTGGGTTATTTGCATCTTCTTTTGCTTTCCTTTTGTCAATTTAACCAGTGGTTTTTCAACTTTATTGATATTTTTTAAAAAACAAATACCTGGTCTTGATTCTTCTATTGTTTTTCTGTTTCATTTATTTCTACTCTAACCTATTATTTCCTTTCTTCTGGTAACTTTTTTTTTTTTTTTTCCCCTTGCTCTCTTTTTATTTGTTCAAATTATAGCATTAGTGTTTTGATTTTGACCTTCTTTTTTAATGTTTGTGTCTTTTGCTATAAAGCAACCGCTGTGCATGGCTTTGGCTTAGTCCCATAGGTTTTGGTATGTTGTCTTTTCATTCTTGTTTGATTCTGGTAATTTTTTTAAAATTTCATTTTTGATTTCTTCTATTGCCCAGTGTTTTGTAAGCAAGCTATTATTCATTTTCCATGTATTCTGCTTTTTTCCTTGTACTATCTGTTATTGATTTCTACTTTTATATCATTGTGAACAGAGAAAATGCTTTGTACTATTTTGACATTTTGTATTGTATTGAGGCTTGCTTTGTGGCCTAAGATGTGGTCTATTCTGGAGAACATTCCATGCATATTGGAAATGACTGTGTACTTTGCTGCTTTTGAGTGGAATGTTTTGTGTAAATCTGTGAGGTCAAGTTGGTGATTGTGGCATTAAGATCTTGTGTAACTTTGTTGAATTTCTTTCTAGTTGTTTTGCCCTTCACTGTAAGATGTGCTATGTCTCCTACTATTACTATGGAACTGTCCATTTCCATTTCAAGTCTGCTAGAGTTTGTTTCATGTATATTGGAGCCCTGTCATTAGGCGTAAAAAATACTAAGTGCTGTTATATTCTCTTGGAGGATGACTCTTTAATCATTACATAATACCTTCCCTTATCTTTTATGGTAGATTTTGCCTGGAATCTATTTAATCAGAGATTAGTATTGCTACTCCTCTTTTTAAATTATTGGTTGCTTGATATATTTTTTCGATCCTTTGAGATTTACTTTATTTATATCATTTTGTCTAAAGTGTGTATCCTTAGAAAGCATATTGATGAGTAGGTATTTTTTAAAAAATCCATTCTGCAACTCTCTGTCTATTTAATCATTCATTTATACAATTTACATCCACTGAGATTGTCTATAGGTATGCTTTACTGCTGTCATTTTGTTGTGCTTTTTTTGTGGTGTTGATATTTTCATTGTTACACTTAATTATCTCTCCTGAGTTATTTTTGTTTGTGTGTTTATATTTCCTTTTCTTTCTTTTTTATTTTTTTTCATTGTTGTTGATTTTGTGTTTACTGAATTTTGGTGTTTTTCTTCTTCTTCATTTTGATTGGTAGGTTTAACATTCTTTGTGGGAATTTTGATGTTTATTTTCATCTTCTTAAATTTAAAGCAGTCTCTTATTTTATTTCTGTTAGTTCTTTTCCTTTTTCTTTTTTATTGGTGAAATTTTTACTTGGGTAAAATTTTACAGAGAACAGCATTTTCCATACAGCAGTTCATATGCATTTTGTTTCATGACATTGATTGTAATTCCTTACAATGTAACAGCTGTCATCCCACTTCCTCCCTGTAGTTACCTCTTCCTTGTGCCCATCCCTCCCTTGCACTACCACCCCCTGTGCTGTCTCCCTGTGCAAACACTGCCCTTCTGTTCTCCCACAATTGATGGCTCCAAAGAGTGTATCTATTTGATGTAAATGTTCACTTCATATGCCTGTCTGTCATTTGGCTGGAAGCCACAAGAGTGAAGTCAGTTGCAGACCTGAAGAGTATCTAGGGACCATTTTCTCAGGGTCTTACTAGCCCCTTTCAGACCAGCAAACCTTTTTTTTTTTTTTTTTTTTATGATTTTGAGTTTTGTTTCACATTGTTCTCCCACTCTATCCAGGATCTCCTGCACCAATCCCCCTCTGAGTGGTTGACAGTGGTCACTGACATCATCTACTTCTTCTGGTCTCATGGTCATATAGACTGAGGGTCACATGGTCTACCAGTTTCTTGGACTAATTTATTCCAGGTGTCTTTGGTTTTCTTCATTCTTTGTAAAGCAGTCTTTCATTTCTTGTTATCACTTTGATTTCTTTTCCATATGAAAGTTCTATATCTAATCATTTATTCTTCCCCTCCTCATTTTTCTTTGACATTGCCATTGTTTACAGATTGCTGTCTCTGTCCCTGTTTTCAATGTTTTAGCTTTTTTTATTTCTGAGAATTCTTTCTCTGGATGTGGGTGTCTGGAATTAGGACAAGGGCTGCCAATGCTCAGCCATTCAGTGCAGTTGTCTGAGTGGAAGGGGAGTTGCCACTGGCCCCTTGGCTCTGGTGCTGGTGGCCAGGCAGAGAAATAGATGCTTGCAATCTGTGGGCCTTGGCTAGTGTGGCTGGATTTAGGAACTGGCACCACATTTCTGTGAGGCCCTGATGTGGATGGGAGGGTTGAAGAGGGGGCACTACCAGACTATGGGCTCATAGTGCAGATGGATGAACAGAAAAGGGAATGCTTCCCTTCCACAGGCTCCTGATGTGCATGGCTGGGCAGAGAAGCAGGTGCTGCCAGATCCTGGGCCTCTACCCTGGATAGGTGAGCAGAAGAGGGGAAGCCACTGTTCCACAGGCCCACAATGCAGTGGCTTTGTGAAGAAGGGGGCATTGTCATTCTGCAGGACCTCAGGAGTGGTGGTTAGATGGAGAGGCTGGTACCACCATGCACAGGCCCCTGACACAAGTGACTGAGAGAAGGGGCAAGTGCTCATCCATGAATTCCTGGTTCTGGGAGGAGGGCAGTGGTGGATCCCACTGGACAGTGATCATGTGTGTGTAAAGGGATGGGTGAGGGTGATGGGGGACACTGAAGTTTCATTGGCCTGCAAGCTGATGAATGAATAACAGTAGGTTACCGTTATTCCAGGATTGTGTATATAATACTATTTATCTTTGTTGCCTTCAATTCTGGTGCTCCTCTCAGTGTCTTTCTTTCTCTTGGTCATTTTGTGCTGATCTCCTCTTTATTGCATATAGCCTTCTACTGCATATAGATAGACACTCAACCTGAACACGATAAGAAGGTGAATGGGACTATACCCATTAATATGTGAGTGTGTGTATGTGTCTGTTTGACAGAGAATATTTCCACATATATATTTATGTGTGTTGCAAAAATATCCAGATACATAATAGTGCATACAGGAGACAAAGCAATGAAAACTTTTTTGCCATAACCAAACAACTTGAGGGAATGAGTTGCTAGGCCTGAGGGCTCAGAATCTATTCTCCTAACTATTCTTAGGGAATATAAATGTCAATTAGTATAACACAGCTGAAGATAATTAAAACAAATCTGGGAAAACCAAAATATGACCTTGATTATATCTCACCTGAATTTAGACACCATCTGAAGAATAGATTTGACACATTGAACAGCAATGAATGAAAATCAGATGAACTGTGGGATGACAGCAAAAACAAATACATAAGGAAAGCAAATAGTCATTAAAAAGACAAGAAAGGAAGAAAAGACCAAAATGGATGTCAGAAGAGACTCTGAAACATGATCTTGAAAGGACAGTAACTAAAGCAAATGTAAAAAATGGCAAGATAAAAGAGATGAACAGAGATTTTAAAGAGCAGTTCAAGAAGACAAAGCTAGTTATTGTAATGAAATGTACAAAGACTTGGAGTTAGAAAACCAAAAGGGAAGAATGCACTTGGCAGTTCTCAAGCTGAAGGAACTGACAAAAAGAAAATCGCAAGCCTAGAGTTGCAATATTAAAGGATTCTATGTGCAAAATATTGAATGATGCAGGAAGCAATGAAAGAAGATGGAGGGAATACATAGAGACACTGTATAAAAAAAAAATTGGTCAATGTTTATCTATTTCAGGTGATGGCATATGATCAAGAACTAATGGTACTGAAGAAAGAAGTAAAAATTGCACTGAAGGAGTTGGTGAAAAACAAGGTACAGGAATTGACGGAATACCCATTGAGATGTTACAACAAATAGATAGTGTGCTGAAGGCACTTACATCTATGGCAAGAAATGTGGCCAACTGACTGGAAAAGATCTATCTTTGTACCCATTCCATAAAAGGTAAGCCAACAGAATGTGGAAATCATTAAATGATATCATTAATATTACATGCAAGTAAATTTTTCTGAAGAGAATTCAAAAATGTTTGCAGCAGTATATTGACAGGGAACTTCCAGAAATGCAAGCTGGATTCAGAAGAGGATGTAGAGTGAAGAATGTCATTGCTGACATCAGATAGACCTTGATGAAAGCAAAGCATATCAGAAAGATGTTTACTTGTGCTTTATTGACTATGCAAAGCATTCAACTGTGTGGGTCATAACAAATAATGGATTACACTGGAATGGGAATTCCAGAACACTTAAAAGTGCTTATGAGGAACCTGTACATACACCTGGAGGCTGCTGTGCCAGCAGCATAGTTTAAAATTAGGAAGGGTGTGCATCAGTGTTTTATGCTCTCACCATACTTGTTCAATCTGTATGCTGAACAAATAATCCAAGAAGCTGGACTTTATGAAGAAGTGCATGGCATCGGGATTGGAGAAGACTCACTAACAACCTAAAATGTGCAGATGACACAACCTTGTTTGCTAGAAGTGAGGATGACTTGAAGTACTTACAGTTGAAAATTAAAGACTGCAGCCTGCAGTATGGATTACATCTCGACATAAAAAAAAAAAAAAATCCTCACTATTGGACCAATAAGCAGCAGCATGATAAATGGAGAAAAGATTGAAATTGTCAAAGATTACATATTACTTGGCTCCACAATCAACACTAATGGAAGCAGTAGTCAAGAAATCAGAACATATTTCACTGTGAAAATCTGCTGCAAAAGAATTCTTTAAAGTGCTGAAGAGCAAAGATGTCACTTTGAAGACTAAGGTGCACCTAACCTAAGCCATGGCATTTTCAATAACCTCATATGCATGTGAAATTTGGGCAGTGAATAAGGAAGACTGAAGAAGAGTTGATGATACTGAGTTGTTGTGTTGGTGAGGAATACTGAAAGTACCATGGACTGTCAGAAAAACTAACAAGTCTGTCCTGGAAGTAGTGCAGCTGGAATGCTGCTTGGAAGCAGGAATGGCCAGACTTCATCTCACCTACTTTGGTCATGTTGTCAAAAGGGACCATTCCCTGAAAAAGGATATCATACTTGATAAGGTGGAGTGTCATTGAAAAAGGGGAAGACCCTCAATTAGATGGATTGGCACAGATACTACAATGATGGCTTCAGGTATAGCTATAGCAAGGATTGTGAGGCTGGCACAGCACCAGGTAGTGTTTAGTTCTGTTGTACATAGGGTCACTGTGTTTGGAGCTGACTCAATGGTACCTAACAACAACAACAACAGTCCAAAAAGACAATGTTCTACATCCTTCTTTGGCAAGTAGAGACTGCAGTCTTAAAAGTTTGTGAGTGACCACCTAAAGAATAACTATTGGTCACTCATATCTAAAGCAAAGAGGAGTGAAGAAATTAAAAGACACAAGGAAACAATTAGTCCAAAGGACATATGACCCATGCCAGCCCTAGCCTCCATAACACTGAGACCAGAAGAACTACATGGTGTCCTGCTACCATTTCCAACTGCTCTGAAATGGGTCACAATAGGATGTCTTGGGTATGGTAGGATAAAAATGTGCAACAAAATAAAAAGTCATAAAAAGAAAAAAAAAAAAAAAACAATCTTACCAGTCTGATAGGGAACTGCACCGTAGGGTTTCCAAAGTTGTACATAAATCTTTATGGAAGCAGTCTCATGGAGCTGCTGGTGGATTCCATCTGCCAACATTTCAGTTAGCAGGAAAGCTCTTTAACTACTGTACCACCAGGACTCCTGAAACAACTAAAACACAGATGAAATACAAGCAACAATGGTATAACAATACTAATGGATGAAAAAAAATGCTGTAATTCTTGGGAGAGAAAATCAACAACATGAACCCTTGATAGTCCCAACTTATTTAATGGAGAGTGTACCTAGGCCACAGAGCAGGGAAAGGAATCCAGGCAGAGTCAGAGTGAGTCAAGATGGAACTGAGAGGTCAGGGAGAGCAAGAGAGCAAGAGTTCATAGGTCAGAGTGCCTGAAAAGAGAGAGCTGCACAATGAAAACTCTGAAGATCTATAGAGTGTTTTCCCTCAGTATTCAGCAGAGTGTGCTCAGTGCATGTGAGTGAGGAAATGACTTTTGGCCCTTGAAAGAACCATTCTAAAACAATAGACAGAATAGGGCAGGGAATAATACCTATTCCAAACAGACAAACAGGGAAATAATCATAATCTGTGGGTCATAATCTATGAGTAGAGAACAAATAAGTGTCTTTCTAGCCTCACTAGTAGGAAATAATTAACCTTTGGCTGAACACTGCTTGAACTTAAGAATATTTATAGAAATGGAAAAACATTCAGCACTTGACAAGTTAAAATTCACTATGTCTGGCAGTCAGTAAAGGAAAAAAAAAAAAAAAAACAGGAATGCAATGAACCAGAAAATATAACCCATAATGACAATAAAAAAATCAATCAATTGAACATGACCCAGAAATGACACAGATATATCTCTGGCTATCGCTTCTAATAGTCTGGTTGTCAGAGAAATTTAAGGGTATGTATCTGTAATTTGTAAACTGGTAATATGTTGAAAAAATATTGTGAGAAATACAGGTTAATGGAATGAAAAGAAATAAGCAAAACAAAAAACAAACAAAGAGTCCCTCCAGACCAATACAGAAGCACCTTCATGTCAAGAACTGTGAAAGGGAAGAGTTCAAAATGGAGTTGAGCCAATGAGCAGCACGCTTTATCCCTCTGGCATCTAAGGTCTTGAATAACTCATCACAATAGTTTAAATTAGGAATTTCACTACTCTGAACAGCTCACAGATTCAGATTACATCAAACTCGCAAGAGCAGAATTAGAGGAAAGGCATAGAAAGATTATTTGGGAAAGACCTACTGGAGGAGGACAGATGGATGGGCACCCAAGAGAGACATTGGAAACTCTTCTGGAGCAGTCACTGTGTGCTGGGCTAGGGCACCCGCCTGAGATCCCCGAGCCAAAAGGGAGGACACCTTGTAACAGCTTACCAGCAACCACTCTAATATTCCGGTGGACAGTGGCAGAGACCTGCCTTCAGCAGGTGATCTTTATTTTTTAGAGGTAATTTGGGTCTCCTGGGTGCTGGCTATAGGCATGGACACCTCCACTGAGATCTGGAGGAAAACTTACTATTGAGAAAGGAAGGGTAGCTCCCTCCCCTCCCAGCGGACCACAGAGTAGACCGCGGTCAGACTGGGAGACTTCATGCTTTTCTTTGTCACAGAGATTGGGACCACAGGTCACTAGCAGGTACCCCCCTGACCCACAGCTCAAATTGCATGCATCTTTGGCACTGCAGCTGGGTGGTATCACAGACAAACTCCAGAGCCGGCCATTAGCAATCTGGTGGGATTATGTCAGCACCATGGACAAAACCAACAGGGAGAGCGAAGAAACCACACTCCTGGGATTTCTGCCTTGGCACCACTCTTTAGCACTGTGGGGCCGTGGAGGCGGGATCTTTGAGTGTGCCTGAAATTGGTGGAAATTTGTAACGTTCTAACAATAAGAATCTTTCCTGAATTGAGCTGCAGTCCTGCAAATAAATACATCATCAAAAATAGCCTGTTCAAAGCCCTAGAAACTGGCCCTAGCAATACCAAGCTTTCCTTCTTCTGCTCCAACCTTCTCTGCCAATATCTTTTCTCACTCAATAGAAGAAAACATATTCATCTAATTATCATAAAACTTCTCTCTTCAAACTCTAAACACTCTTTACGACAAACAGAAACACATATCCACACTACACATAGGGATTCTACCACCACAAAGAAAACAGCAGACCGACCTAACACACTTGCATCAATGTAAAAAGAAAAGAAAAGAAAAGAAAAACACCAGCTTCACCTTTTCAAACTATTAAACCATAAAACCAAGACAAAACAAATCAACACGTAATCAGCAGCTAGTGACAACCTAAAGAGAAAGTGCTTTACCAGTTTCCAGGGACTTAAGAAGAGGTTCTGCTTTCCAGTAACCCCAACAACTCTCCAGGAGTGCACTGCACGACTGAAGAGGTCCTAGTCTACACCTTCCTTTTTTTTTTTTTTCCCCTCTCTTCTTTCTCTTGTGGTTAACCCCGTCCCTTGTTAGTTAGTTTTGTTTTGTTTTGTTCTGTTTTTGCTTTTATTTTCTTTTATATTGTTGGTTTGTTTCTTTGTTTGTTTTTTTATTCATTATTCTCCTTCTCTACCTTTTTACTCTCAGTGACCTATCCCCAGATACTACAGATTTATCTGGTTTTCTTATTCTTTCCCCCCCTTTTTTTTCTTTTTTTGGGGTTACTGATCCTGTGTGATTTCAGGGTGTATTTTTTGTACATGTGCTTATAGTTTTTCAATGGTTATTCAATTGTAATTTTTTCCTAACTGTCTGGGAGACAGCAACAGTCCTCATAAGATACAAGTAAACCCACAGCTCCTGCAACTTTACTTACTGAGCAAGAGCCAGCACCTTTTTCTCCACCAACAGGCCAACAATAAAAAAACACCAAGAAGGGCCTGAATCACCCTTGGCTGCTCTTCACAAAAAATTAACAAAGATCTTAATATAATACCACAATGCCTTGGAAACAACAGACAATCACAGCCCACACAAAGAAGCAAGATAATGTGGTAGAAACAAGAGAACAGGATACTGACCCAGAACACATCCATGAGGAAGAAGCAGCATTGGAACTCTCTATCGGAATTCAAAAGAATTACATTTAGGTATCTTCAAAGGATTGAGAGACAGACCAAAGAAAACAGAGAAAAAACCTTAGAAGAATTTTGGAAGAAAATACAAGAACAAAATGACAAAATAAAGGAAAAATTAGAAATGATTCTAAATCTACAGATAGAAATCCAGAAGATTAATACTAAATTATTAGAAATAGATAACACATTGGGAGGGCAAAAGGGGTAGAATTGATGCAATGGAGGACAGAATTAATGAGATTGAAGAAAAATATCTAAATACTTATTTAGAAAGGGATCAGTCAGAAAAAAAATCAAAACAATATGAAGAAAGCCTAAGGGTCACGTGGAATACCATCAAAAGAAATAATCTACATGTCATTGGAATTCCAGAACAGGAAGAGAAAATAAAACCACTGAGAAAATCACCCAAGATTGGCTGGAGGAGAACATCCCTGGTATGATGAAAGAGGAGAACATATTCATTCAGGAAGTCCAATGAACCCCAAACAGGATAGACCCCAAAAGAAAATCATCAAGACATATCATCATCAAAATCACCAAAACCAAGGACAAAGATAGAATTCTGAGAGCAGCATGGGAGAAACAAAAAGTTACATACAAAGGTCAGCCATTAAGAATAAGCTCTGATTTCTCAGCAGAGATCATGCAAGCGAGAAGACAACAGGATAGTATATATAAAACCCTGAAAGAAAAAAAATTTTCAGCCAAGGATTATATACTCCGCAAAATTGTCCCTCAAATATGATGGTGAAATTAGGAGATTTCCAGATAAGCAAAAACTAAGGGAATTTGTTAAAACCAGACCAACCTTACAAGAGACACTAAAGGGAGTACTTTGAACAGAGAACCAAGAATAGCAAATAACAACCGACCATTAATACATAAGATGACATATCCCAGAAACCACAGCTATGGACATATGTAAAAAGCGAAATGAGCTTACAAGACTCTAAACAGGGAACCAGACACATCAATTGGCAAATGAGGATAACTACAAACAAAAAGAGGGAAAAGACTGTATAGTTACAGAACTTCTAAATGGTGAGGAAGTTAAGAGAGTTGCAAGACAGAATGGACTGCTCTACACTCAGGGGGAAAATTATAAATTATAGGGTAACCTCAAAGAAAAATGATAAACATTCATATCACAATAAAAAAGAGGACAAGCACAAAT
>NW_006922487.1:306264-308289 GCF_000298275.1 Orycteropus afer afer | reverse complement strand
TTGAAAGATAGAACAACTGGAAAGAAACTCAATAAAGATGCAGAAGAGCTAAATAAAACACTCTGCCAATTGGGCCTTATAGACATCTAGAGAGCACTTCACCCAACAGCGAAACAATAAACATTCTTCTCCAACGCACACGGAACTTTTTCCATGATAGACCATGTGTTAGGCCATAAAGCAAGTCTTAATAAATTTAAAAACATTGAAATACTGCAAAGCATCTTCTCAAATCATAATGTTATCAAGTTAGAAATCAATAATAAGATGATCAATAGAAAGAGAATAAACATGGAAACCGAACAGTAAACTACTAGAGAAAGACTGGGTAAGGGAGGAAATAAAAATAGAAATTCAAAAATTCCTTGAATCAAATGAGAATGAAAACACAACATACCAAAATCTTTGGGACACAGCAAAAGCAGTGATCAGAGGACAATTTATAGCAATACATGCACACATCAAAAAAGAAGAAAGAGCTAAAATCAACACTTTAAATCAACATCTCCAACAATTAGTAAAAGAACAGAAAGAAAAGCCCTCAGGCACCAGAAGAAAGGAAATAATCAAGACTTGAGCAGAAATCAATGAAAGAGAAACTAGAAGGGCTACAGAAATAATCAACAGGACCAGAAGTTGGTTTTTTGAAAGCATTAACAAAATTGACAAACCACTGACAAATTAAACAAAGGAAAAGAGGGAGAGAATACAAATAACACGAATAAGAGATGAAATGGGTGACATCACAACAGAACCAACTGAAATAAAAAAGATAATATCAAGGTACTATGAAGAACTGTACTCCAACAAATTTGAAAGTCTGGAAGAAAAGGAGTTTTCTAGAAGCATACCATTTACCTAAACTAACACAGACTGATGTGGAAAAGTTGAACAGACCCATCACAAAAAAAGAAATTGAACAGGTCATCAAAAAATTACCAACCAAAAAAAGTCCTGGCCCAGACGGTTTCACCGGAGAATTCTCCAAAATATTCAGAGAAGAACTGATACCAATCCTACTCAAACTATTCCAAAACATAGAAAAGGTTGGAATCCTCCCTAACTCATTTTATGAAGCAAGAATAACCTTGATACCAAAACCAGGCAAAGACACCACTCAAAAGGAAAACTACAGACCAATATCACTCATGAATATATGCAAAAATCCTCAACAAAATCCTAGCCAATAGACTCTAACAACATATTAAGAAAATCATTCATCATGACCAAGTGGGGTTCATATCAGGCATGCAAGGATGATTCAACAGTAGAAAAACAGTCAAAGTCATCCACCACATAAATAAAACAAAGAAAAAGAACCACATGATCTTACCAATTGATACAGAAAAGGCATTTGATAAAATCCAACACCTATTCCTGATCAAAACTCTCAGCAAAATAGGAATAGAAGGCACATTCCTCAACATAATAAAGGGCATCTATGCAATATCAACAGCCAACATTATTCTCAATGGAGAAAGATTTAAACCATTCCTCTTGAGAACAGACACCAGACAAGGATGTCCACTATCACCACTTCTATTCAACATTGTACTGGAAGTCCTAGCCAGGGCCATAACGCAAGAAAGGGAAATCAAAGGCACCCAGATTGGTAAGGAAGAGTCATACTATCCCTATTTGCTGATGATATGATCCTATACCTAGAAAACCCAAGAGATTCAGTCAAAAATCTACTGGAACTAATTGAGAGATTTAGCATGGGCAGGATGTAAGATCAACATCCAAAAGTCAGTTGGATTCCTCTACACCAGCAAAGAGATTGCTGAAGAAGGAATAAGGAATTCAATACCATTCTCAATAGCTACCAAAAAAATAAGATAATTGGGAATAAATCTTACCAGGGACACAAAAAACCTGTACAAAGAAAATTATAAAAAACTACTTCAAGAAACCATAAGAGATCTATATAAATGGAAGAACATCCCATGCTCATGGATAGGAAGATTGAACATTGTGAAAATGTCAGTTCTAAGCAAAGCAATCTATACATTCAATGCAATCCCA
>NW_006922487.1:299384-303844 GCF_000298275.1 Orycteropus afer afer | reverse complement strand
TCTACTTCCGTAGTGATACTGCCTCGGAAACCCAAGGAGGGGTCGCTATGAGTCGGGTCCAACTCGACGGCACATAACAACAATAACAACAACAGCAGAAGTTACAAGACTTCTACTGAGAGACAAAGGACATTATTACTCATGTCAAATAGCAGTAGCATTGCAGCAGGATTTTTTTTTTTCTGTGAATTACCCAATTCCCAATTCCTACAAGGTCTCAAAGGCAGGATTAATTAGCACATATGCAGAGGGTCATAGTTTAAGAAATGAACCCTGAATTTATGGACCTCAAATATTTTATAATGGACAGAACATACCCACATGTTTATTTTTAGTGCAAACAGTTTGTACTCTACTACTAACCTAAAGGTTGGTGGTTCAAACCTACCCAGCAGCATCACAGACAAAAGGCCTGGTTGTGTTCATTTTCTTGGATTACATCCAAGACAATCTTATGAAACAGTCCTACTCTGTAGCACAGGGTGTTACCATGAGTCAGAATCATATCAGTTGCGAGGGGTACAAGTCAGCAATGCCAAACCTCTCTTTTGGAGGGAGTTATCTTTATTATAACAGACAGTAAATGTAATAATACCTGCTTTTTTCTTAGAAGGAACACTCTCTACGTCTTTTAAGACTATTAACTAACTTGCCTTTAGCTCTGGAGGGAGAAGCCGTTTTTATCTTCCAAAGTTACGAATATTATGGGAAAGATAGCTGGAGCAGAGAGTAGCTGACATGATCTGCAGAAATGTGAGAGGTTAATGTAGCATTTTCTCTGAGCACACGCTGCAAGGTCTTACCTTGTTCTCTCTCTTTTAAGGGTATTCACCTTACATCATGCATAGTTGTCATTTCTTCAAATAAGTTCGAAAATAAAACTTTTGTTGTAGATTTTTATAATGTATTAGACTATTACTATGGTGTCAGTAAGGATCCCTGGAAGCACAAACATTAAGCACTCACTTGCTAACTGAAAGGTCAGTGGTGCAAACCCCCCAGTGGCTCTGTAGGAGAAAGACCTAGAGATCTATTTCCATAAAGATCACAGCCTACACTGCCCCTATGGTCAGTTCTCTTCTATCACATGGGTTCTCTAACTACGATATCTAACTATGTAGTGTCAGTAGGAAATGGTTTTATGAAACAATTAATTTAAATGTGATTTTACATTATTCAAGATTGTAATTCTTTCAGTTTAGTATATTTTTGTTCAATTCTAGAATATATTACTTACAGTAGACCTTCGATATCTCCAGGTACTCATCTTTATATTGCAGGTATAATTGCTCCTGAAGTATTTTTGAAAATTAATTTACATTTTCATAGCAAGATATGTTGTGTTCATTACATAAACATATTATATTCAATGCATGAACATTTCTGTATGACATTCAGAGTCTTGTTTCATAAAATTTCTGTGCTCACAAAATTTCTATGGATTATAATTTTGTTCTCTGAGGTAAACATTTTGGAAAATCAGGTTGAAACTATCTGCATTTTAAATGTTTTTTTTTAAGTAAAAATTTTCAAATTTCTTCTTCTCAAACTTAAGTTATCAAAGTAATATTTATTGTCATTGTCATTATTTCTACCTAATTTACCTTATAACATCCACACACTAATCTTATGGTAAAAATGTCAAAACTGACAAAAGTGTATGACAAAATTAATTTAAGCTAAATTTACTCTTTAAAGTAATTGTGCTTCAAATCCTGTCTCTGAAAATATTCTTTTGCATTTCATATGCTTTTATCTCCTCTATTCCTGGTGAAATCCTACATATATTTCAAGATTCAGCTTGAATGCCTCCCTCAGGATGAATTTCCTATTTTACTCTGCCGGAACTAATCTTCTGTTTTTCCTATTTGTTTCCACAGTAAAACATGATTGGCATCTCCTAGGTGACCTCCATATTCTGCTTTATCAATTTTTCCACTTTTTATTTTTCTCTACTAGACTGCAGAATGATACTGAAAGAAATTCCTTATGTATCACTTGGTATTCCGTAAACAGTCATTTGCAAATAGATACTTCTCTTTCTTTCTAATCTGCATGCCCTTCCTTCCTTCCTTCCTCCTCAATCACTCTTGCTCTCTCTCTTTCCTCCTTTCATTGCCTTATTAAATTGGTTAGAATCTCAGCACAATTGTTTAAAAAGAATTGTCAGAGTGGACATTTTTACCCTGTTCATGATCTTAGGGAGAAAGCCTTCAGTTTCTCTTGTTAAGTATAAGTTAGATGTACTGTTTTTGTTTAGGACATTCCTTTACATTCTTATTTTTATGAGGGTTTTTTTTTTTTTTTTTTTTTTAAATCATGAATGAGTACTGAACTTTATCAAATGCTTTTTCTGAATCAATTGATATGATCATGTGATTTTTCTTTTTCAGTCTGTTAATATGATGGATTACACTAATTGATTTTCAAATATGGAGCCAGACTTATATTCCTGGGTTAAACCCCACTCAGTCATGGTATATAATTCTTTTTTACACATTACTATATTCTACTTGCTAATATCTAGATTCATAAGTCTTGTTGGTCTATAGATTCTCTTTTTGTATGCCTTCATCTGGCTTTGTAGCAGGGGCAAAGCAGTTTCTTGAGATGAATTGGCAAGTATTTCCTCTTGTCTCTAGAAAAGATTTTTAAAATTGGTGTTAATTCTCTAAATATTTGGTACAATTTTCCAGTTAAATTTGGACATTGTTTTTTTGGAATTATGAAATAACAAATTCAATAGCCTTAAAAAGTATAGGGCTATTCACGCTATCTATATATGGGTTGGGCAATCCTACTTCCGTAGTGACACTGCCTCGAAAACCCAAGGAGGGGTTGCTATGAGTCAGGGCTGACTCGACGGCAAAATAACAACAACAATATATGTTAAGTGAGTCACGTTAGTTTGCAGTTTTTGAGGAATCATTCTATTTCCTCTATGTTGTGAAATTTATATGTGTAGAGTTGTTCATATTATTCTCTTACTATCCTTTTGATATCTGTGGGATTTTTAGTGATATTCTCTGTTTCATTTCTGATAAAACTTGTGTCTTCTCTGTTCCTTCTCTGACATTCTTACTAGACATTTGTCCGTTTTAGTGATCATTTCAAAGAATCAGCCTATTGTTTCATTGATTTTCTCTATTGTTTTTACTTCCTGTTTTCAATGTTACCGATTTTTATTCTTATAGTTATTATTTATTTGCTTCTTTTTCTTTTCCATTTATTTTGTTCTTGATTTTTCTAGATCCTAAGGTGACCTCTTAGATTATTGTTTAGATTAAATCTTATTTCCTCTTTTAAAATATATGCTCTTAGAGCTATAAATTCCCAGCACTTTTCACTCTATCATACAAATTTTGATGTTACTTTTGCATTTCATTAATTTAAAAATACATTTTCTAATTCCACTGAGATTTTATCTATGTCCAAAATATTATTTAGAAGTATATTGTTTAATTTCTGAGTATTTGGAGATTTTTTGTTATCTGTTTGTTATTCCTTTTTTATCTGATTCCATTGTGGAACAGAACATTCTCAGTATGATTTCAATTATTTTAAATTTGTATAGGTTGTTCTATGATTCAGGATACTGTCTATCTTGGTTTATGTTCCACAGGCATTTGAAAAGAACATTTATTCTGCTGTAGCAGTAGAGTGTTCTATAAATATTATTTACATCCTGTTAATTAATATTTAGTTTTTATATATCATTTATGAATTTAATTTACCTGTTATATCAATTGTTGAAAGAATGATGTTGAAGTCTCCAACTATAATTGTAAATTTGTCTAATACTTCTTCCAGTTCTATAGTTATTGATTCAAATGTTTTGCATCCTTGATGCCTGGTACATATACATTTTGAATTGCTTTGTCTTCTTGGTGCATCGACCATTGCTTTCATTTTATAGTGACCATCTCTGTCTGTAAGGATTTTCTTTCTCTGAAAGCTACTTCATTTGACATTGATATAGATACGTCTGTTTTCTTTTGATTGATGTTGGCAAAATATTAATGCTGGCATCCTTTTACTTTTAATCAGCCTATATTACAGTAAATAAAACCTGTGAAATCCAGAACTTATATAAGGTGAATACCTGTCAGAGAAAGAAAATTCAAATATTTTCCACTAGAGTGAGAAAAATGAAAAAGTGGTAACTGTACCCTCTCAAAGGCAGAAAACTTGTGAGACCCAGAAAAACAGTCCAGTCCAGTTCTGACTCTCACAGTTTTCACTGTATTATATTTGAAGTAATTATTTTTTAATAGATTTATTTAGATAGTCCACTGGTTCATGCTGGTTCGTGTTTTGAATCTATTTATCTTAATGTAATTATTGATATGGTGGGGCCTATGTCTGACATGGGAGCTCTGGTAGCATAGTGCCTAAGGCACTTGACTGCTAACCAGAAGGCTGGTGGTTCAAACCCACCAGCCACTCCTCAGAAGGAAGAT
>NW_006922487.1:284937-299054 GCF_000298275.1 Orycteropus afer afer | reverse complement strand
TGGGCAATCCTACTTCCGTAGTGATACTGCCTCAGAAACCCAAGGAGGGGTCACTATGAGTCGGGTCCGACTCGACGGCACATAACAACAACAACAACATGTTTGGTTATGGGTATTGCTATTTACCAGTTACAGTGAAGCTTAAAAAACCTTACTTCCTTTACTCTATTTCATTTATAATATGATTGTCTCCAATATTTCCTTAACATACACTTAGAAACTTATCAGTGTTATAATTTTTGCTTCAAGAGTCAATCCATTTTGTAAAACTCAAGAGGAAAGTAAAAGATATTGTATTTCTTTCTGTGTATAGAACTGTCTTTAGCATTCATTTAGGGTAACCTGATGCAGGAATAGTGAGATTTTACCACCTGTTGGAAGTAGAGCCAATCACTACAACAGGTTAAAGTGGAAAAGCAAAACATTTATTGAGCATTGATATCCAAGAAGATAGAGAGAATTGCTTCCCTAAAAAGTCTGTCTCCTTGAGCTGAGAAAAGTAGGATTTTTAAAGGGAATTGTGCTAAGGGGTAGGGGGGCTTGGGGAATGCTCGTAAATTCTTCTTGTTATTGGGCTAAGTCACCCTTCCTTGTGAACTTTCTGTTATTCTGGCTGGTGATGTAAAACCGGCCTTGGTCGGAATTGTTTTTCAAACTCTTCATACTTGTCCAGAAAGATAAATTCTAGAAGTAGGGGAGGATGTAGGAGTGGATATACTTAGACTTCTCAGACTGCTAAGAATGTCTCTGTTTCCTCTTTAGTTTGGTTGCTCCCAACTCCATATCTCTCTTCTCAGGGTTGTCTTGCCCTGTAAACAGTCATCAGCTGACACAGGTCGTGAGGGTAAGCCGTATGCTCGAAGGAATATGTAAACAGAAAAACAATTCTAAAGGAATTACTGCCCAAGAAAGGGTCAGCTGTTCTATTTAGGTAGAAAAAAGGAGAGGGGAAAGACAAAAACAGAAAATTAATCTTTGTGATTAATATCTGCTTTAATCATGGCTGTTAGTCTATTATATTTCTGCAGTTTCTCAGCAAAAGGTTTCTCTTGTTCTTTTAGTTTCCCTTCATCTGAGAGCTTCTTTTCCTCCCTTTTATTCACAAAGGATATTTTCACAAGGTATAGGATTTGGGGTTAGTAGTTTTTCTTTTTTCCTTTCTTTCAGCACTTGATTAATACTGTTTGACTTTCTTTTTGTCTCCATGGTTTCTGGTGGTAAATTTTCTGATTTTTTTTTTTTTTTTTTAATAGGTAAGGTCATTTAATGGCTGCTTTTTAATAATATTTTAATTGACTTTAGTTTTCAGAATTTTTATTATGATGTTATCATGAATTTTTTTCTTGTTTATCCTGTTTGGGGTTCACTCAGTTTCATGAAACTGTAGATTTATGATTCATGACAGATTTGGGGAATTTTCAGCAATTTTTAAGTATTTTTCAGCTCACTCTCTTTTTTCCTTTCCTTTTTATGAACTTGTTGACATGAACATTAAGTATTTTTGTTATAGCCTCATATATTCCTAAGGCTCTGTTAACTTTTTCCATCTTTTATCTGTGTTATTTAGACTGTTCACTGATCTTTAGTTCACTGAGTTTCTCCTCTGCTTTTGAGCTGATACACAAGCCATTTATTATAGTTACTATATTTTTCAGTTCTAAAATTTTCAATTTTTAAAAAAAATATATTTTCTATTTCTTTGCCAAGTCCTTTTATTTCTTTGATGAAGCTTTCTATTTTTTCCTTTCATTCAAGATGTGTTCATAATTGCTATTACAGGATTTTTATTGTGGCTGCTTTAAAATTTTTGTCAGATAATTCTAACAGCTCTTTCATCTCAGTGTTGGCATTTATTGATATTCTTTTTTGTTCAGTTTGATATACTCCTGCTTCTTGGTATGACAAATGAATTTAAATTAAAGCTGTATATTTAGGTATTATGCCATGCAGGTATGAATTTTATTTAGACTCTCTGTTTTAGTGGCTTTTTTTGATAGCATTCTAGCAGGGCAAGTGGAGGTTACTTCATTGTTACTCAAAACCAAACCAAACTCAGGGCCATTAAATGGATTCTGACTCATAGCAATCCCCGTTGGGTTTCTGATGCTGTAAATCTTTATGGAAGTAGAGGCCCCATCTTCCTTCTGCAGAGTGGCTTGAACTGCTGACCTGATTAGCAGCCAAATGCCTTATACTTTGCACCACCAGAATATCAGGGAGAGCTAAAAGTCCATATTCCCTGTTTGGCCTTTGTTGACACCCGAAAGGAGGACTCCACCTTTCTGCTGAGTGGGAGTAGGAGTTCCTATTGGTCCAGTTGTGAGGATTTTTGTTACATTTTTGTTGAGGCATAATCCACACTAAAGATATAGTCTTTGATCTTCATTAGTAAGTGCTTCAAGTCCTCTTTACTTTTAGCAAGCAAGGTTGTGTCATCTGCATGTAACAGGTCGTTAATAAGTCTTTGTCCAATCTTGATGCCACATCTTTCTTCATATATTCCACCTTCTCAGATTATTTGCTTAGCATTTACATTGAATAAGTATGGTGAAAGGATCCAACCCTGATGCACATCCTTCCTGATTTTAAACATGCAATATCCCCTTGTTCTTTTCAAATAGTTGTCTCTTTGTCTATGTACAGTTCCTATGTAAGCACATAAAGTATTCTGGAATTTCCATTCTTCCCAGTGTTAGCCATAATTTATTATGATCCACACTGTTCAATGCCTTTGCATAGTCAAAACACAGATAAACATCTTTCCACTATTCTTTGTTTCAGCCAAGATCCATCTGGCATCAGCAATGAGATCCTTTGTTCCACATCCTCTTCAGAATGCAGCTTGATTTTTTTTTTTTAATTATCTGTCTGTGTACTACTGCAAACATTTTTAGATTATTTTCATCAGAATATTACTTGTCTATGATATTAATGCAATATTTTTATAATTTCCATATTGTGTTAGAACACCTTTCCTTGGGATGAGCATAAATATGGATCTCTTCTAGTTGGTTGGCTAGGTAGCTTCTTCCAAATTTCTTGACAAAGACAAGTGAGAGCTTCCAGTGCTGCACCCATTTGTTAAAATACATTAATTGGTAGTCCATCAATTCTTTTGATCCTTTTTTTCTTTTTCCATCAATGCTTTCAGTGCATCTTGGACTTCTTCGTTCAATATCATCAATTCTTGATCATATGCTATCTCCTGAAATGGTTGAATATCAACCAATTATTTTGATGCAGTGACTCTATGTATTCTTTCTATCTTCTTTTGATGCTTCCTGTGTCATTCAATATTTTGCCCATTGAATTCTTCAATACTACAACTTGAGGCTTGAATTTTTTGTTCAGATAATTGTTAATATTATAATTAATGCTCTATATATTATGATACTAAGATGTATTAATTGTGTTTAAATATAAGTCTAAAATATAAGTTATGTAGATATCACTAGATTAACTTTAAACACAGAAACAGAAATTTTGAAAACTTCAGTAATTTCTTTAATGTTATATGACTAATAAACTGATATTTGAGATGATTCCTCAGTCTTCTAACTTGAACATTTTTAATCTTTCCAGTTATATGATGTATAAAATACATATTCTTCAAAAAAGACAATGACCCAAAAACAAAAGCTCATGATGTATTAGGTCTAAAGCAAGACATTCTTGTCACATATTATACAATTTTCTCCTCATTTACAAGTACGTAGTTTAGTTTAAGAAAATGAGGAAACAGTACCATTTACACTTGGGACCATGCTTCTACCAAAAAGATTTTAGATATTACACTGACATAATATTTTCATAGAATAACTCTGCTAACATAATGTATATCTGTGTATTAGTAAATATAATTGGATTAGAGGTAGAGCTTGTCAAATACCACTATATTTGTAGTAAATTACAGGGAGAGATAGCAGTGAGAGTAAGAGTCATCTTAAAGGGTCTCTTAAACTCAATAGAACTTCTAGTGCTACCTTAAGAGCAGTTGCCATTGCATCAGTTCCCACTTTTGGCAACTTCATTGTGTCAGAGTAGAATTGTACTTCACAGGGTTCTCAATGGCTGCATTTTTTGGGAAATAGATTACAAGTTCTTTCTTCTGAGGCACCTCTGACTAGATTTTAACTGCCAATCTTTTGGTTAGTAGATGAGCACCTAACCATTTATATTACCCATAGACTCCAATGCCAGCCTACAGCCAATAAAAAATGATGCTTCTCAACTTCTTCAGTCAATAGAAAATTGAAATAGGCATGCTTTCCTTTTTCTAGAAATAAAACAATAAATAATAGATAAAGACTATAAATTCTATTGTTTCTTCACTTTTTAATATTAGAGGACTCCTTTATCATATTGTAATAAATTGCCTTCGGATGAGCATAAAATGATACTGAATTTGTGCAGAAGCTAATTTGGATAATTAATTTAACCATACAAATATTAAGTGAATAATTTTTCATCAGAGAACAATAGGTGCCTAATAATCTGTGAAACTCCACTCAACAGCCATATTAGCCAAATATGTGTGCTGTCTACTAATAGGAGCTCTGGTAGCATAGTGCCTAAGGCACTGGACTGCTAAACAGAAGGCAGGTGGTTCAAACCCACCAGCCACTCCTCGGAAGGAAGATGGGGCAATCTACTTCTGTAGTGATACTGCCTTGGAAACCCAAGGAGGGGTCGCTATGAGTCGGGTCCGACTCGACAGCACATAACAACAACAACAACTACTAATTGCAAAGACAGTAGACCTGATTTAGGCATCTGGGAGCATACTTTAAAAATTATTTAACAACCATAAAACTACTAAACCATCTTAATAATCAAAATCTTTCTTAAGAAAATAGTAATATAATGAATAAAATTATTTTACTAATAAGAATTGCATGGATTCCAGGAACTGTTCCAAGAGCTTTACAAGTATTAATTTAATACTCATATTAACCATATGAGACTGATAATATTACTGTTTCTATTTAACAAATGACTGTCTGACACAGAGAGGTTAGTTAATTTGCCCAAGATCACTGAGCTTACAAGTAGTGAATACACAGATTTAGCATATGTTATATGTTAATTGGTTTCAACTAATTTGCATTTTAGAGTTATTTCTGTTCCATTGGGCTGTTTTTATTTTCTCTTCCTATTTCAATTACAATCTGTTACACTAATATGTCAAGGGCTGTGAGATTAATAATTAATAAACAGTGACTGGTATTTTGGGATTTGATTTCTGGGAAAGAAATGAAACATCATTTTGTATAGCTTTTTGTCTTCTTCAACAATTTATATATCAAGTAATGTGTTAAAATAATGTAAACTCTATAATCAGAATAATATCACAACTCTCTGGGCTACATATACATCAAAGAGCTAATTTATTATGGCATCAATTACATCTCTACTTTTGCCAAATAAGTGTAAATAACAGGTTCACGTGGTCTCAGAATTTTTTTAGACTACAAAGGGAAAGAAAGCCTAAGTTATATTTTTTGTCTGTGAAAAGTAATAATATTCAGTTTCTCTTACCATATATACTTTTATGTTTACAAAAGCAATTCTTTCTGAAGATTTTATTCTTTAATAGATATTGTATAGTTTTGTTTCTCATGATAACATGATTACAATGAGGATAATTGTATTAGTCAGATCTCTGTTACAATAAATGACATAGATTGAGTTTGCTTAGGCAAAACAGAAATTTATTAACTCATGAGGTAAAAGTAAGATTTGCATGGCCAAATCATGTGAAGGGTGGGGATGCAACTAGTTTTCAGCTTCAATTAGAAAACAATTCAGAAACCACAAGATTCTTATGTCTCCATCTTTCAGTCACTCACTTCTTTGATAGTAATCTGTTACTCTACTGTGCTTCTCCCATGTGTTAAATAACATGTTTTTCAACAACTTCCAGACCTCATACCTCACAGCTTTTATTATCTTGTTCTAATTTTTGGAAGATGTAAAACAGAAAATGATTGTTTTAGTTAATTTGGGTGCTCAGCAGCCAGACAATGAACAGTGGCTCAAGCAGTAGAGCTATGTGTTAAAATAAAAGACCCCAAGGGAAACATGTGATTGGAGTGTCTAAAGATGTAGGCTGCTCCCCTCAGTACAAGAGAAGGGTCCATGGCCTAAGAAATTAATGAATACCTATTGTGATAATTTTGAAGCACTGATTATAATGATGATAGTGGTGCAGCACCATTTATTTCATTTAGCTATGAATGTCATTGAGAATAATGTCCAGGGAGTGTTTTTCACATTCTTCATCCTCCAGATAGTTACAGTCTCGTTGGGAGAACAAAAATGTATTAAACAATATATTCATCAGCATAATAAAGAGAATAAGAGCTCTGGTAGTGTAGTACCTAAGGCACTTGACTGCTAACCAGAAGACTGCCAGTTCAAATCCACCAGCCACTCCTCAGGAGGAAGGTTGGGCAATCTCCTTTCATAGTGATACTGCCTTGGAAACCCAAGGAGGGGTTGCTATGAGTTGGGTCTGACTCTATGGCAAACAACAACAACAACAATAAAGAAAATATATCCAGAGCAAATAATTTAAGCAACTGGACTGTATGATGAAGAACACAGAATCAGGATTGGAGGAAGACTAATGAACAACCTGCCAGATGCAAATGACACAACCTAGCTTGCTGAAAGTGAAGATGACTTGAAGTACTTAGTGATGAAGATGAAAGTCTATAGTCTGCAGTATGGATTACACCTCAACATAAAGAAAACAAAAATCCTCACAACTGGACTAATAAGTAACATGAAGATAAATGGAGAAAAGATTGAAGTTGTCAAAGATTTTGTATTACTTGGCTCCACAATCAACACCAATGCAAGCAACAGTCAAAGAATCAGGTGAAGTACTGCAATGGACAAATCTGCTGCAAAAGACTTCTTTAAAGTGTTGAAAAGCAAAGATGTCTCTTTGAAGTCTAAGGTTCACTCAACCAAAGCCATGGTATTTTCAATCAGCTCATCTGTGTATGAAAGCTGGACAATGAATAAGGAAGACTGATGAAGAGTTGATGCTTTTGAGTTGTGGTGGTGTTAAAGAATACTGAAAGTATCATGGGCTGCCAAAAGAACTAACAAATCTGTCTGGAGGAAGTACAGCAGGAATGCTCCTTGGAAGCAAGAATGGCCAGACTTCATCTCACCTACATTGGTCATGTTGTCAGAAGGGACCATTCCCTGGAGAAGGATATCATGCTTGGTTATCAGGAGGGTCAGAGAGAAAGCAGAAGGCCCTCACTGAGATACACAAAGTGGATGCAATGATGGGCTCAGGTATACTAAGGACTTTGTGGCTGGCACAGGATTGGAAAGTGCTTCGTTCTGTTGTACATGGGGTCACTATGAGTCAGAGCTGACTCGATGGCACCTTAGAACAATGATGATGCAAAGCCCACAGCCAACATTATTCTCAATGTCAAGAGACTGAAATCATTTCCCTTGCAAATGACAACCAAATAAAACTGCCCTCTATTACCTCTTCTACTAAACATTGTATTTGAAATCTAGCCTGGACAATAAGGCAAGATAGAGAAATAAAAGGAATCCAAATTAACGAAGAAGAAGTAAAGCTATATCTATTTGCAGACGATATGATCCTATACATAGAAATGCCAAGAGATTCAACAAGAAAATTACCAGAACTAGTTTAAGAATTCAGCAAAGTTATAGTATACAATATCAACATACAGAAAACAGTTGGATTCCTCTACATCAATAAAGAGATGTCTGCAAATGACATAAGGAAAACAATACCATTTATAATAGCTACCAAAACAATAAAATGCTTAGAAACAAATGTTATCAGAGACACATAAGGCCTATACAAAGAAAACTAAAAACACCTCTACAGGAAACTGAGACCTACATAAGTGGAAGAATACACCATGCTCATATTCGAGCAGACCAAGGGAACACTGCAGGGTTGTATCTTTTCACCATACTTATTCAATCTGCATGCTGAGCAGATAATCCAACAAGCTGGACTATATGAAGAAGAATGTGGCATCAGGATTGGAGGAAGAATAATTAACAACCTGCGATATGCTGATGACACAACTTTGCTTGCTGAAAGTCAGGATGACTTGAAGCACTTAATGATGATTAAAGAATACAGTCTGCTGTATAGATTACATCTCAAGATAAACAAAACAAAAGTTCTCACAACTGGACCTATAAGCAGCATCACTATAAATTGAGAAAATATTGACATTGTCAAAGACTTCACATTGCTTGATTCTATGATTCACATTGATGGAAGCAGCAGTCAGGACACCAGATGACATATAGCACTGGGCAAGTTGGCTGCAAGAGACCTTTTTCAAGTGCTGAGGACCAAAGATGTCTTCTTGAAAACTAAGGTGCACCTGACACAAGCCATAGTATTTTCAATCACCTCGTATGCATGTGAGAGATGGACAATGAATAAGGAAGACTGAAGAAGAGTTGATGCTTTTGAGTTGTGGTGCTGGCGAAGAAAGCTGAAAATACTATGGACTGCTAAAAGATCTAACAAATCTGTCCTGGAAGAAAGGCAGCTGGAATGTTCCTTTGAAGCAAGAATGGTTAGACTTTGTCTCACCTACTTTGGTCATATTTTTGGAAAACACCATTCCCTGGAGAAGGATGTCATGCTCAGAAAGGTGGAGGGTCAAGGAAGGAGAGGAAGGCCCTCAACGAGATGAATTGATACAGTGGCTGTGGCAATGGGGTCAAGTATAGTCGGGATCTTGGAACTGTCATGGGACCAGGTGGTGTTACATTCTGTTGTGTATAGGGTGGCTATGTTGTTGTTGTTAGGTGCTGTAAAGTTGCCTCTGACTCATAAGCCTGGCTGCTGCTCTCCTGTGTCATTGCCTCTGGCTTCTCTTCCCCCTGCTTTCCCGGAGATGGGGGTGGGGCCTGGGTCTCTTTCTCCCCTTACCTAGATGCCTGGCTGCTGCTTTGCTAACAACATAGCAACATGCATATGAAGGCTGAAAATGTCTATACTACCCAAAGCAATCTGTAGATTGAATGTAATGTCAACCTAAATTCTATCAACATTTTTAAGCACATGGAAAAAACAACCACTAATAAGAGCTCTGGTAGCATAGTATGCCTAAGGCACTTGACTGCTACCCAGAAGGTTGGTGGTTCAAACCCACCAACCACTCCCCAGAAGGAAGATTGGGCAATCTACATTCATAGTGATACTGCTGTGAGAAACCAAGGAGGGGTCACCATGAGTAACATCTGATTCAGTGGCAGTGACTTGAGTTCAATTTCATATGGAAAAAAAAGAGAACTCAGATAAGCAAAGCACTACTGAAGAAGAAAAATAAAGTAAGTAGTCTCTAACTCCCTGATTTCAAAACCTACTATAAAGCCACAGAAGTCAAAACAGCCTGGTATTGGTACAGCAATAGAGAATAGACCATTGGAACATAATTGAGAATCCAGAAATAGATCCATCCACCTATGGACAGCTGAACTTTGAAAAAGAGTTGAAACCCATAAAATGGGGAAGAGACAGTCTCTTTAACAGATGGTTCTGTTAAAACTGGATATCCATTTGCACAAAAATGAAACAAGGTACACACCTCACATCACACAGAAAAATTAACTCATTATGGATGAAAGGAGCTAAATGTAAACCCCAAAACTAGTTCATCAAAGATAAAATACAGGCAAACTTAGATTTTTTAATTTCTGGCATCAATCGATAATCAAGTGCCACTCAAAATTTCCAAACAGCAGAGGAGAAGCTTCATGGCTGGGACCTTCTAAAAATTAAATTTTTATGGGCAACAAAAGAATTCTCCCAAAGAGTACAAAGAGAACCCACAGATTTGGAACTAATGTTTGGCAAAAACATATCCAACAAGGGATTTATCTCTAACATTTATAGAAAAATTCACCACCTCAACATCAAAAAGAAAACAATCCAACTGAAAAATAGACAAAGGATATTAACAGATACTTCATCAAAAATGGTAATCAGGCAACCAACAAATTTGTGAAGAAATGCTTGCAACCATTAATTGTTAGAGAGATACAAATCAAAACAATGAGATATCTTCTCAATCCAGCAATAAACCAAAGTTCAACAAGACAGAAAATCACAAATATTGGAGAGAATATGGAAAGATTGGAACTCTAATGTACTGTAGATGGGACTGTAAAATTGTAAAAACCACTGTGGGAAACCATATGATGCTTCCTTAAAAAGTTGGAAATAGAAACTTCCAGTAAGATAATAGGCAGTAATAGGCAGACAAGCGACACAGACCCTCTTCAACAAAGAAAAGAAAAACCAATTGACAGAGATACAGAAGATAATCCTGGAGGTCTGAGCTTTGAAAGGAAGTATACAGAGTAGATTAGGCACCAACTAGTGGAAAAACCTGAACAAAAACAGTGAGTACAGAGACAGTTGGAGCTGCAGACTGTCAGCTACTCTGGTGGGACGAACAGCTTGAATATTTCCAAGTGGTGTTGGGACATGAGAATTGACCTAAAGATCAGCCCTGGTCACCAAGGGGTGCAATGATGACTGCACTGGTGGCCTAAGACTAAGAGGGGAAACAGCAAGGAGGGAAACCACCTGAGTTGTTGACTTTCCGCTGTCTGGAGGGCACATCAATTTTGAATGTTTACAAGCAGTGGCCATTTTGGATATTTAGAGTGACTAAGGGTGCAGCCATTTGAATCTTTATGAGTGATGACCATTTTGGATTTTAAAGTGATAGCATTCTCATTTGGATTCCAGGGACCTAAGAATAGGCTCTGTTTGCCAAGGTAGGAAGGGATATATGAGAGGCTGACAACAGGAAAGGAGACAGGCAGTGAATGCATGAGACCTGTCAACTAGTGAATATAGGTGCACAGTACCCTGCTTGTGTAGGTAGCATACAAACAAAACAAAGAAAACCAAAATTGTGGGTAAGTCACTCCAACATACAATCACCAATTAAATATAAACACCAAAATGTCACAATGCCTTAGAGACAGAATCACAGTGCACACAAAGAAGTAAGATAAAGCAGGAGAAACAAGGGACCAGGATACAGAACCAAAACACATCCCTGAGGAAGCAGTGGAACTCCCTGATAAGGAATTCAAAATAATTATATTTAAGTATCTTCAATAAACTGAGAGAGAGGTGAAGGAAAACACAGAGAAAACCCAAGAAAAATTTCAAAAGACAATACAAGAACAAAATGACAAAATAAATGAAAAATTAGAAATGATAAAAAATCTACACACAGAAATCCAGAAGATTAATACTAAATTTTCAGAAATAGATAAAATATTGAATGGGTAAAGGAGCAGAACTGAATCAATGGAAGATAGAATTAGGGAGATTGAAGGCAAATATGTGAACACTTCTTTGGAAAGAGATAAATCAGAAAAAAAGATCAAAACAAAATGAAGAAAGCTAAGGTTCATGCAGGATACCATCAAAAGGAATAACCTACATGTCATTGGAATTCCAGAACAGGAAGAGACAAATAAAATCACAGAGAAAATTGTCAAAGATTTGTTGGAAGAGAATTTTCCTCGTATGATGAAAGATGAAAATATATCCATTCAGGAAGTTCAACAAACCTCAAATAGGATAGACCCCAAGAGAAAATCACAAAGACATATCATCATCAAACTCATCAAAACCAAACACAAAGAAAGAATCATGACAGCAGCATGGGAAAAACAAAAAGTTACCTACAAGGGGCAACCAATAGACTAAACTCAGAGTTCTCTTCAGACACCATGCAAGTGAGAAGACAATGAGATAGTATATATAAAACACTGAAAGAAAAAATTTTCCAACCAAGAATTATGTACCCAGCAAAATTGTCCCTCAAATATGATGGTGAAATTAGGACATTTCTAGATAAGCAGACATTAAGGGAATTTGTTAAAACCAGACCAACCTTACAAGAGATGCTAAAGGGACTTCTTTGGACAGAGAGGCAAAACAGCCAACATCAACTGACCATTAACACACATGACAATATAACCCAGAAACCAACCCAGCTATTAAAGTATCCAAAGTAAATAAAGCCTACAAGATTGTAAATGGAACAACAGACATCAATTGACAAATGAGTACAACTACAAACCAAAAAGAGAAAAAAACTGTGTTGTTACAGAACTTTTAGATGGTAAGAAGGTCAAGACAACTACAAGATAGAACAACCTGTTCTAAACTTGGGAAGAAAACTATAAATCACAAAGTTACCTCAAATAACAATGATAAACCTTCATATCAAAATTAAAAGTAGGACCAGCATAAATATTAAGCAAATATTAAAATAGTAGCAATGAAGGAAATGTTAACACGATTCATAAAAAAAGTGAGCTCAGCATAGAAAATTATATGGAACAAAGAAATTGGCACCACAAAAAAGCATATAACAAAAATGACAGCAACAAATTCATATGTGCTGATAATTACATATCTAGCAAGGGACTTATCTCTAAGATTTATAGTGGAAGAGTGGATCACCAAATGGTACATACACATAATGGATGTGTATGTCCTTCTATGGACAAATCTATGCAACACTAAAGAATATAAAAAAAGCATATGATTAGCACAATATCACTAAGGAAAAGGAATACACAGAGAGGTGCACAGGAGGCACAGACAATAAAGGTAAATACAGTTCCATACACAATACTGCATTATCAGTAAGAAAATGGGAAAAAAAAAAAATCTACTGCAATTGAGTCAATTCTGACTCATAGCAACCCACATTGGGTTTCCAAGGTGGTCAGTCTTTACAGAATTAGATTCCCCTGTCTTCTTTCCACAGAATGGCTGGTGGATTAGGACTGCCAACCTTCTGGTTAGCAGTCAAATGCTTGCTTATGGCAGTGCACCACCAGAGCAAATACTAATATATTGGTGGATCCATAGGCAGGCAGGCAAGAAGATCAAGTATGGATAGATGAATCAGAATATAGTCACAACCATACACAGATATGGCAGATGATATCTCAACATATATATTGTCTGTTCTAAGAAAGTGTCCAAATGCAGTATAAAGCTAACAAAGCAAAGTTAGGATAACTTCTTACCCATAACTAAGTACCTTGAGGGAATGAGTCTTTGGGCTTGTGGGCTGGGGACTATGGTGGCAGGGGACATCAAGCTCAATTGGCACAACATAGTGAGTAGCAACTGTGGTCTTAAAAGCTTGTGAGTGCACAAGCTAAGATACAACTATTTATTGGTCTCTCCTCATTTGGAGCAAAGAAGAGTGAAGAAAATCAAAGACTCATGGAATCAGTCCAAACCAATGGACCATGAGTACCTCAAACTACATGACCCTGAGAACAGATGGTGACAATTTACAAATGCCAAACATTCAGAAAGGGATCAAAATTGGATATCCTGGATAGAATAGGAGAGAAAAAATGTGAAACAATAACAAAATACCAGGTTTACTGATCAGACAGAGGTTGGTGGAACTCCTGAGGCTATAGCACCAAGTCATCCCTCAGGTCTCAAATTAAACTCACTTGCATGGCTTAAGTCTCAGGCAAACAACAGACATGTCTTTGAGGTGAACAACTACATGAGGGAGATGCATTTCTTAGAAAAATCAACCATGAGAAATTAGAAAGGCAGCATTTGCTCAGGCAGAAAGCTTTGTTGTTGTTGTTGTTATGTGCCTTCGAGTCATCTCCAACTCATAGCAACCCCTGCTTGGTTTTCCAAGGCAGTATCACTACAGAAGTAGATCACCCAATCTTCCTTCTGAGGAATGGCTGGTGGATTTGAACTGCCAATCTTCTGGTTAGCAGTCAAGTGCTTAAGTCATTATGCCATCAGAGCACCCAGGCAGAAAGGTAGAAAGGCAGAAATGCACAGGCAAGAAGGACACAGGGAAAGGGTAATCACAGGGAGGAAGTGGGGAGAAAGCTGTTACAATGTAGGTAATATAATCAGTGTAATGTATCAGCAAAATATGTATGAAGTGTTGAATGTAAAACAAATCTGCTTTGTAAAATTTCACCCAAATCACAATATATATATATATAAGCTCTGATTGTGTAGTGCCTAAGGCATTTGACATCTAATCAGAAGG
>NW_006922487.1:279505-284751 GCF_000298275.1 Orycteropus afer afer | reverse complement strand
TATAATAAAATAAGAACGTAGTCCTGTTGGTGTAAATAAATATAATAAATTATTGAAACTATCCTAAATTTAGTCATGGGAACCCCCCCTAGTTTCACTCCTGTTTTGTTTCCATATGATCCACTATTCTTTGAGCATTTTCTTACTTTTTATTCCCTACTGTTTAGCCTAACACAATACTCTAGGCTTATCTTGTAAATTTAGTGATCCATTTCTCCAAGGATCTGTTTTTCTCAGTATGTACTGAGATCCAGGCACAAGATGATGTTATGAGTTCTTCTAAATTCTCTAAATAGACCTTAGCTAAGAAATAGAGGCATGTATGTATGTATCCATATGCATACACACACATGCATATCCATAAATAACTATTCATATTTACCTTGCTCAGTGTCTGTTTGTTTATGCATATAAATACAATCCATGAATTTAAGTGAAAATTTCCAAAACTTCCAATTTCAATCTCCCTTTCCATAATCATAAACCTCCTTTCAGACACCAAAAACCCTGGCTCCCACATTATTAACATACTTAGACTTAGTTTCTAAATTCCATCAAATCTTCTATGATTTTGGCCACTGCTTTGGCCACTTCAATCACATCTCCCTTTCACACTGCACTCTCTGCTTCCTTGTCTATAGAATACACTGTCTACAAATCTCCTAGAGCACCTCTCTGCCACTCAGCACCCAGTCTTCTCTGATATGACATTGTGCTGCCCTTTTACATTCACCACCTTCACTAGACTTTGAGGCTGACATTGTCCCACTTGTCATCCCTAGAAGGGGAGAAGAAGGTGGGAAGGAAAGGAAGTATGTGAAAAGAAGATGGTAAAGGAAGATGGGTAAACAATGAAATACAAGAAATATAACAGTTTTACATCTAAAAGAACACACTTTCATGAATTTGTAGTCAGAAAGAGCAACATGTTTATCTCTTAGTTATAGAGAAATAAAATATATGAAATTCTGAAAACAATTTAAAAAGTTAGGATGTTCCTTGAAGAGTGAAAATCATACAGCACATGCAATTATATAATAGGTGCTATGTTAGAGCCTAAAATATGATGTATAAAGCTTATTGATACACAAGGCAAACACCAGACCTCAAAAGTAAATGTCCACTTCAACAAATAACTTTTAAATCAAATATTGGTGATTGTTAATAATTTTTTAAAATATATATTCAGAACTCTGATTAAAATCTCACAAATATTAAAAGGGGAAAAAAGAAGAGTTCTAGTAAGATGATGGGACAGGCAGAAAGACTGCATAGATCCTCTTCAACAAAGAAAAGAGGAGCCAATTAACACAGATACAGAAGATAATCCTGCACCCCTGAGCTTTGAAGAGAAGGATACAGAAGTGGACTAAACTCCAACTAGCAGAAGAATTTGCATGAAGACACCAAAGGAGGAGACATGCAGAGCTATGATCTGGTAGCAATGCTGATGGCACAGACAGCTTGGATATTGCCAAGTGGTGGTAGGACCTGAGAATTAACCTAAAAATCAGCCCTGCTAGCCAGGGACTGCATAGAGAACTGCTCTGGTGGCTGTGGAACAAAAGGGGAAGCAGCAAAGAGGAAGGAAGGATGAGCTGTGGACTTTTGCCTGTCCGAAGGGCAGAGCCATTTTGAATATTTACTAGTGGCTTGACCACTTTGGATATTTAAAGTGACAGCATTCTCCCAAATTTCAGGGACTTAAAAACAGGCTGCACTTGCTGGGAACCTCAAGGACATTCCTGACACAGACTACTGGAAAACTTCAAATACTGAATGAGAGTCACCACCTCCTTCTCCACCAATGAACCAATGATTAAAAAAAAAAAAAAAAAAAACCACCAAGAACAGCCTGAATCACCCTTGGCTGCTCTTCAAAAACAATTAACAGAGATCTAAATACAACAACGTCACGATGTCTCAGAGACAACAGACCATCACAGTCCACAAAAAGATATAATATAAAGTGGTAGAAACAGGGGAGCAGGATACAGACCCAGAACACATCCCTAAGGAAAACACAGCATTGGAACTCCCTGATAAGGAATTCAAATGAATTATATTTAGGTATCTTCAAAGGATTGATTGACAGATCAAGAAAAACACAGACAAAACCCTAGAAGAATTTTGGAAAAAATTACAGGAACAAAATGACAAAATAAATGAAAAATTAGAAATGAGTCAAAATCTATAGATAGAAATGCATAAGATTAATAGTAAAATGTCAGAAATAGATAACACATTGAAAGGACAAAGGAGTAGAATTGAGGCAATGGAAGACAAGACTAATGAGATTGAAGACAAATATGTGAATACTTCTTTGGAAAAGGATTTATCAGAAAACAGATCAAAACAAAATGAAGAAAGCCTAAGGTTCATGCAGGATACCATCAAAAGGAATAGTCCACATGTCATTGGAATTCCAGACCAGGAAGAGAAAAATAAAACCACTGAGAAAATTGTCCAAGATTTGTTGAAAGAGAACTTCCCTGATAGGATGAAAGATGAAAATATATCCATTCAAGAAGTCCAAAGAACCACAAACAGGACAGACCCCAAAAGAAAATCACCAAGATATATCATCATGAAACTCATCAAAACCAGACACAAAGAAAGAATCCTGAAAGCAGCATGGGAAAAACAAAAAGTTATTTACAAAGAACAACTAGTAAGAATAAGCCCTGATTTCTCAGCAGACATCATGCAAGAGAACAGGAAACGGAATGGTATGTATAAAACTCTAAAAGAGACAAATTTTCAACCAAGAATTATATTTCCGGCAAAATTGTCCCTCAAATATTATGGTGAAATTAGGAGATTCCCAGATAAGCAGAAACTAAGGGAATTAGTTAAAATCAGACCATTCTCACAAGAGATACTAAAGGGAGTCCTTCTGAACAGAGAAGCAAAAATAGCAAACAACAACTGGCCATTAATGCACAACATGACATAACCCAGAAACCATGGCTATGGACTTATCCCACATAAAATAAACTTACAAGATTGTAACCAGGGCACCAGAGACTTCAATTAGCAAATGAGGACAACTACAAACCAAAAAGAGGGAAAATACTGTATAGTTACAGAATTTCTAAATGGTGAGGAAGTCAAGACAGTTGCCAGATAAAATGGACTATTCTACAATCTGGGAGAAAATTATAAATCACAGGGTAACTTCAAAGAAAAATTGTAAACTTTCACATCACAATAAAAAAGAGGAGAAGCACAAATATTCACCAAATACTAAAACAGCAACAAAGGAAATGATAACATGATTCAAAAACATAATGAGCTCAGCACAGAAAATAATATGAACAAAGAAACCAGGGACACAATGAAAAAACAAATCACAAAATGGCAGCAACCAATTAATACTTGTCAATAATTACATTAAATGTTAATGGATTAAATGCACCACTCAAGAGTTGAAGTGTTGCAGATTCAAAAAGAAAACAAAATCCATCAGTATGCTGTGTACTAGAAACACACCTGAAGACAAAAATAGACTGAAAATCAAAGTTTGGAAAAAGATATATCAAGCAAATGACAACCAAAAAAGAGCAGGAGTGGCAATATTACTTTCTGACAAAACTGACTTTAAGACAAAAACCACCATATGAGACAAAGAAGGACATTATGTAATTATTAAAGGATCTATGGAACAAGAAGATATAACCATAAGAAATATCTATGGACCCAATGAAAGAGCCACAAAATACATAAATCAGACTTTGAAAGAATTGAAAAGGCAAATAGATGAATCCACAGTCATAGTAGGAGACTTTAATACACCACTTTCAATGAAAGATAGAAAAACTTGAAAGCAACTCAACAAAAAGACACGGAAGAGCTAAACAATGCAATCCACCTACTTGACCTTATAAGGACACCTACAGAGAAACAACAGGACAATATATATTCTTTTCCAGTGCACCCGGAACATTTTCCACATAGACCATATGTCAGGCCATAAAACAAGCTTTAAGAAATTTAAAAACATTGAAATACTGCAAAGCATCTTCTCAGATCACAATGCTATCAAATTAGAAATCAACAATTGAAAGAACAATGGAAAAAGAGTAAACACATGGAAACTGAACAATACCCTCCTTAAGAAAGACTGGGTAAGAGAAGTAATAAAATTTAAATAGAAAATTTCCTTGAGTCAAATGAAAATGAAAACACAACATACCAAAATTGTTGGGACACAGCAAAAGCAGTGATCAGAGGCCAATTTATAGCAATAGCTGCACAAATCCAAAAAGAAGAAAGAGCCAAAATCAAAACTTTAAATCCACATCTCCAACAATTAGAAAAAGAACAGCAAGAAAAGCCTACAGTCACCAGAAGAAAGGAAATAATCAAGATTTGAGCAGATATCAATAAAGCAGAAAATAGAAAGACTATACAAAAAAAAAAAAATCAATAAGACCAGAAGTTGGTTTTTGAAAAGATTAATAAAACTGACAAACCACTGGCAAGTTTAACAAAAGAAAACAGGGAGAGAATACAAATAACATGAATAACAAATGAAACAGGTGACATCACAACAGAATAAACTGAAATAAAAAGAATAATATCAGGACACTATGAAGAACTGTACTCCAACAAGTTTGAAAATCTGGAAGAAATGGAGAGATTTCTAGAAACACATACTAAGCTAACGCAGACTAAAGTAATACAGACTGATGTGGAAAAGTTAAACAGATCCATCAAAAAAGAAGAAACTGAATAGGTCATAATAAAATTACCAAAGAAAAAATTCTGGCCCAGACGGTTCAACCAGATAATTCTACAATGCATTCAGAGAAGAACTGACACCAATCCTACTCAAAATATTCCAAAACATAGAAAAGAATAGAATTCTCCCTAGCTCATTTTATGAAGCAAGCATAACCTTGATACCAAAACCAGGCAATGACATCACTCAAAAGGAAAACTACAGACCAATATCCCTCATGAATACAGATGCAAAAATCTTCAATAAAATCCTAGCTAATAGACTCCAAAATCATATCGAGGAAATCATCCATTATGACCAAGTGGGGTTCATATCAGGTATGCAAGGAGGGTTCAACATTAGAAAACCAATCAACACCATCCACCACATAAAAAAACAAAACAAAACAAAACAAGAACCATATGATCACATCAATTGATGCAGAAAAGGCATTTGATAAAATCCAACACCCATTCCTAATCAAAACTCTCAGCAAAATAGGAATAGAAGGGACATTCCTCAA
>NW_006922487.1:251275-274636 GCF_000298275.1 Orycteropus afer afer | reverse complement strand
TTCAAACTGTCATTCCCGGCATAGTAGATCATATGGTTGTCTGATTCAAAATGGCCAAAACCTGTCCATTTCAGCTCACTAATACGAGGATATCAATCTTTATGTGTTCCATTTCCTTAAATTCATGAGTTTTGAGCTGGAGCCTCTGGTGTTTAAAACCCAGCGAGATGCACCTGGTGCACAGGTAACAGCCCAGCTTATAGAGTGAGACAGACTAGGAAGAAGGAAGAGGCCTCCACTTCTCAAAGAATTGGCCAGGGAAAACCTTATGAATAGCAAAGAATCACTGTTTGGTACATTACCACTCACCTTTAGGAATAGTCCCTTTAGGCTAAAAGGCTCTCAAAATAGGACTGGGAAAGAGCTGAAACATCTGAGTAAACCCAGCCTTACTCATATGGATAAGAGAAAGATTTCAAGACCTTCATTTGCTGATGTGGCACCACTCAAATTGAAGAGAAACAGCCGCAGACATCCATTAATCATCGGAACATGGAATGACAAATATTGTATTAGTCTGTTATTGTAAAAGTCAAGGAAAGGTTTATCTATGGAAGGAAATTTTCTTTGTTAGGTACCAGGGTGGGAGGGTAGGATGAGGAACATTGTTAGATAGATAGAGATAAGTATTGATTTAGGTGAAAAGAAGAGAAATGCACCAAATGTGAGTGATCAACATGGTGGCATTGAGGAAGAGAAAGACATAGAGAAGTACATGGTAGGTACAGGCAACAAAAATGAACCCTTTTCCATATACAGTACTGCATTGTCAGTGAAGGCAAACATGGGTATATGCGTGGAAAGATGGGTGGACAGTCTGAACTATTGTTTTAATTAAAAAAAAGGGGGGGACATTTCAAAAGACAAAGGCAGTGCATATGATAAAAATGTATGTGTGTAATTCCTAAATCTGTGAAATGCGTGCTGGACTTTAGAAAATGGCTGCAAGTGAAGATAGTTAATACTGTAATTTATATCATTCATTACTTTTATTGTCTTTACATTGTCTCAATAAACAGTAAAAAGAAGAGAAATTAAGAAATGGCTTATCTTTTGACCTTATATATTGAAATGATCATATACTTACTCATGTGGGACCATAAGTGCTAGAAACTCAGTTTATACATTTCTCTCTAGTTGTCATGAGTAATTATATGTCCCAAGTCCAATGCATATATAAAGCCAAGAGCACAGATTACTACAAAATGAAAAATTAATCCTTTGAAAATTTGACCAAGGAGAACTGCTGTATAGAAAGGAAAAAGTAGAAATGAGACAATTTTTGAGAAATGCAAGGTAAACAAATGAACAAGCAAATTAATACCAAATGCCTTGTAATTCATCTATCTTCTATATACCTGATTGATTTTACTTAGTTGACTTCTCAAAGCCTTGGCTAAACATAGACCAACTTTCTTTTTTATATTAGAAATGCTAATACATTTTAATCAACCAGACAAACTGTTGGAAGAAATATCAGATTGAAATTATACCTAAGGGTGATAGTACAGTGACTTAACTGAATGAAATTCCAGACATGTATACCAAAATATCATTGAGATAAAGGATAAGTTCTGTCATAAATTCAACCTTTCTCATTTAGCTTATTACAACTTTTAATTTTAAAATAGTGTAAATTATTGGTATTCATATTTTATTGGAATATATCACCTGTAGCCAAAAGTACTTAAATAAATAAGTAATAAACTTTGAGCCTGAGAGATAACTTGGGGGAAAAAAAAAATAAACACTTTCTTAAAAGTATTAATATTCACTTATGCTAATTATCTGAGATCACAGCAATATTTTCAAATAATTCCACTCTCTGCTTACTGCATAAAGAAAGTGATATTTTAAGAAATTTTTTTTCAATTTTTACTTTCATAATTAGAATGCATTGAGTTTTTGTTCCCTAGAGAAATTTCTCATCCTTAACATTCTAAAAGTAAAAATAACAGAGATTAATTATAGTAATGCCTGATACTAATGAACCCTTACTATGTATGGGTCAGGCACTATTTTAAGCTCTTTACATTACTGTTGTTGTAGTTGTTAGGTGCCATCAAGTTGGCTCTGACTCATAGTGACCCTATGTAGAAAATAACGAAACACTACCTGGTCCTGTGCCAGACTCACAATACTTTCACTCACGATACCTGAACTCATCGTCACAGACACTTTTTCAATCCATCTCATTGAGGGCCTTTCCCTTTTTCGTTGACCCTCCACTTTACCAAGCATGATATCTTTCTCCAGGGAATGGTCCTTTCTGACAACATGACCAAAGTAGGTGAGACGAAGTCTGGCCATTCTTAATTCCAAGGAACATTCCAGCTACACTTGTACCAGGACAGATTTGTTAGTTCTTTTGGCCATCCAAGGTACTTTCAATATTCTTCCCCAACATCACAACTCAAAATCATCAACTCTTCTTCAGTCTTCCTTATTCATTGTCCAATTATTTCAAGCATATGAAGCAATTGAAGATACCATGGCTTGGGTTAGGCACATCTTAGTCCTTCAAGGAGATATCCTTGCTCTTTAGCACTTAAAGAGGTTTTTCTACAGCAGATTTGCCCAGTGCAATACATCATCTGATGTCTCAGCTGCTGCTTCCACTTGTGTTGATTGTGGAAACAAGTAACATGAAATCTTTGACAACTGCAATCTTTTCTTCATTTATTGTGATGCTGTTTATTGGCCCAGTTGTGAGGATTTTCATTTTCTTTATGTTGAGATGTAATCCATACTGCAAACTTTAGTTTTTAATCTTCATCAGTAAGTGCTTCAAGTCATCCTCACTTTCAGCAAGCAAAGTTGTGTAATCTGCACCTGTGTATGTTAATGAGTCTTCCTCCACTCCTGGTGCCATGCTCTTCTTCATATATTTCAGCTTCTCAGATTATTTGCTCAGCATACAGATTGAATAAGTACAGTGAAAGGATACAACCCTGATGCATTCCTTCCCTGATAATTCATGAAGTATCCTCCTGTTCTGTTTGAATGACTATATCTGTGGAAAAAGTCAATGTAGAAGCTAAATATCTTCAGCCAAAACAAGGTAAGGAACTGACTGTGGAACAGACCATCAATTGCTCATATGCCTGTTCAAGTTGAAGCTGAAGACAATTAAAACAAAGTTCATGAGAGCTAAAGTATGACCTTGATTATATCCTTCCTGAATTTAGAGACCATCTAAAGAACAGATTTGATACATTGAACACCAACGACACCAGAGGAATTGTGGGATGACATCAAGAGCATCATCCATGAAGAAAGCAACAGGTCATTAAAAGGATAGGAAAGGAAGAAAACACCAAAATTGATATCAGAAAAGACTCTGAAATTTGCCCTTGAATGGAGAGTAGCTAAAGCAAATGGAAGAACCAACAAGATAAAAAAGCTGAACAGATTTCAAAGGGCAGCTTGAAAAGACAAAGTCAATTATTATCTTCACATTAGTACTTCATTTAGTTCTCTTCACAACATTATTATTTGCTAGTTTTTCTCAAGTTGATTCCAATTCATAGTGACCCCATGTCAGAGTAGAACTGTACTTCACAAGGATTTCAATGGCTAATTGTACAGAAGTAGATCACCAGGTCTTTCTTACCAGGTGCTTGTAGGTGGACTTGAACCTTCAATCTTTTGCTTGGCAGTTGAGCATAGTAACCATTTGAACCACCCAGAGACTCCAATTACAACAACAAATAGATAGCACTCTTTTACTAACATTGTTTTGTTGGTGCACTAGTAATGAGGGATAGCTAAATAAAACAAAGATTATGTCTTTTTGAGAGTCAATATTTTTTCCTTTATCATTTATGTTTTTTACTTTTAAACTGATGAGATTTATTTAAAACATGACACTTACATTGTCAAATAAAATAATAGAACTACTAGAATAATCAGATCAATAGTAATTAATACTCGTATCTCTCTTGGTGTTGAAAGGAAACAAAATGGAAGGGTCAAACTCTTAGTACAGGTTGGTGTTGCAGCTGGAATTGGGATGCAAAAGAACAGCAAAGTTTCATTGCTGAACCAAAGAGGTTTGGTACAATATCAAAGATTCCTGCTAAATATTTAAAATGTCAAGACTGTGTGATCATAAAGACATTACTGATGACTCATACAAACAGGCAATGATTTCTAGATTATTACTTATCATCACCTCTGATAGATTTTATATTCATTCTATAGATACTATGAATCTTTTAAAAGACAAGGTGTGATTTGGGTAAAGTCTGCTTTATGCTATTGCTTACTTATCTCACTTTTTTTAGGGAGGAAAATTGAAAATCCTTTATTTTTCTCTTGAATCTCCTATGAATGCCCAGGAATTCCTCCATTATTCTCACCAGGCAAGAATTGTTAAGTGCACTTTTTTTCCACTCCCTTTTGTCTTCATTCTGGAATGAGAAGAGTCCTAACAGATCAATTATATATGTATATGAGCTTCTCTGTAAGAATTGACCAGGTCTATGAACTTCTAGCACCAAAGCTCACCCTGTGGTCAAAATACTAGAATATCACCTCATCAGCTTACTTTTACCGTGTGTGTGTGTGTGTGTGTGTGTATGTACATGCTCACTTTTAATTCCCTAAAAAGAAAAACATTGATACATGAATGTTTGGCACCAACCTGGCTCAAAACACCTGTCACTTTAAGCAGCAGAGGCTCAGCCAGGATCGCAATTACATGCTTCAAACTTGGCTCCCACAGCTGAGTTCTCTCAAATTAATTTCACTTTTATGACCACATTTATGTTTCTTGTTCCAGTGCAAGACTTTTACCAGCATATTTTGTCTTATCTTATGCTTGTCTTTTCATTTTTGTTTTGCTCTTCTTTTCTTCTTTCCTCTCTCCTTGTCTTCTATCTTTAAAAAAAAGACTGATTTTGATTTTATTCTTATTTCAAATTAATGTGTTGTATTTTGCATCTTTATAGTGAAGACAGAAAAAAAAATCCACATTCTTTTATGCAACAGAGAGACACACATATAGAAATTTAAAGATTATACAAGCAAAGAGCTGTAAAGCAACTTACTGTCTTGTACTTTGGTCATGTTATCAGAAGTGACCGATTCCTACGGAAGGATATTATGCTTGGTAAAATAGAGGGTCAGCCAAAAATAAGAAGACCCTCAATAAGATTTATTGCCACCGTGGTTGCAATGATGGGCTCAAACACATCAGTGATCGTGAGCACAGAATGGGACCAGGCATATTGTGTTTTGTTGTACATAGAGTTGCTATGAGTTGGAACTGGCTAGATGGCAACTAACAACAACTAACAGCTAACAACAATTTACTTGGCATGTGATGTATTATAGGCACTATGCAATGTTCCTTTACAAGTGTTATCTCATTTAGTTCTTATTAAAGTACCTGCCTAATTAGGTTATCCTCCTTCCTCTCAAATGTGAAACATGTAAAATACTTTTTGGAATCAAGAAGCTGTAAATAAGTGCTGGGAACTGAACCCTATTCACTAAAGCTTGTGTTCTTTAAAACATAATAAAAATATTGTGGAATTCTTATACATAACCAAAAGTAGAGATAATAGTATAATATACATTACTCAGCTTTGCCTATGGCCAATCTTGTTTTATTTATTCCCCTATATATCTCCCACCACTGATGGATTACTTTGAAACAAATCCAAACCATTATTTCATATAATCTGTAAATATCTTATCTTGAAGATATAAGGACTCTTCCTCCAAGCCATATATTTTGTTAGTGTTAAAGTTTTATTAACTATCGATTTGTTTGTACCTGATGAATATATACTTTTTGTGCCTTTTAATCTACACACTTACACAATAGGCCCCACCATTGGTTTCATAAAATTTTCCACATTCTGGAGTTTATCAATTGCATCCTTGTTGTCTTTCACACTTTCCTTTATCCCCTTGTATTTCCTATAAACTGTATTTTGTTAGACCTGGAGTATTTGTAGATGTTGCTATGCACTTCCTATGGTACAATAAGATTTTTGAAACAGTAACCATCACAGGAATGGATCTAGGATGCCCTTCTGGGTGTTCTTGGCAAAGCTTAAGCAAGCTCTCATGTGCAAAAGTAAAGCCTCAGACACAGAACCATAGAGAAGTGGGGCTTGAGTTTAGAAGCTGTCTACCTGTCCCAGAAGTGTTTCCTGCAGCTGCAAGTGAACCCAGATTGGGTCTAGAACTATACAATAAATCATCAACAGCATATGGTGAGTAATGTATGCACAAGGTGCAAAAGAGAAAAGTTAATGACCCAGCAATTCCAATCCTTATTATACCCAGAAGAAGTGAAGGCAGGAATGCAAACATAAAACTGTACACCAATGTTTGTGGCAGTACTTTTGACAATAGCCAAAATGTGGAAACAACTGAAATGTCCAAATGAAATATCCAACAACTGATGAAAGTATAAACAAAATGTGGTATATCCATACAATGGAATAGTATTCAGCCATGAAGAGATATGAAGTCTGGATGCATGTCACCACAACATGGATGGACTTTGTAATATCATGCTGAGGGAAATGTCAGTAGTAAAAGAACAAATACTGTATGAACTCACTTTTAGGAAATAAGAAAATATATAGAAACCAAAAATAACTGGTAATTACCACAAATAGCAGGAAAGGGAGAAGGGAGAATTTTTGCTTAGAAGGTACTGTTTATGTTAACAGTGGTGGAATGATTTGGAAAAGGATAGCAAGAATAGTTGTCCAAAATGAAAAATGTAATCAATGTCCCTGAATTGTACAGGTAAAAATTGTTGAGTTAGTGCATGTTACATTATGAATATTTTCACTACAATAAAGAAAGAGGAGAATACAAGATGGCAGAATAGGCAGATACACTATCCACATCCTCTAGAACAAAGACTTGAGGAACCAAATAAGATAGACATGGATGACAATCCTGCAACCTAAAGCTTCAGAGGAAAGGATATAAAAGTACATAAAATACTGATGAGAGGAAGAGATTGAGCACAACAGTGAACAAGAAATTGTAAACTGCTAAACAGCACAGCATGGCCATTTTGAATTGCTGCAAGCTGTCTTCTATTGGAGCTGAAACCACACAACTGGCTCAGCTTGGTCAGGACTGCACCAGTACCTACATTGGTGATTGATCAACCAGGGAGGTGTGACATCTGCCCTTATATTGCATGATCTCTTGATGACCTAAATGGCCCCTCTATCCCCACCAACCTGGCAACCAGTCAACCACCTTCCTCTCTCCACTGCCAGTGCTGTGCTACTTTATTTTTAAAACTTTTTCTTTCTCTTTCTTCTTAGTTCTTACCTCTTCCCTCCTTTTGTTTTTCTCTTGTTTTCCTTACTTTTTAAAATTCCTCTTCCCTTGCTCTTTTTTCTTTTTCCTTTTTTTTTCTTTTTTTAGCAGCACCCACACCCAATCTTCCCTAGTCAGAGGTACACACCCATCCCCAGTATGAGGAGTGAAAACTGAATTCTCACAGCTTTTTGACAGCTAGCATTTTTGTCAGTACCGTATTGCTTTTTTCTTTGAATTTTTTTTCTTTTTCTTTTATAACTTCTTTTTCTTCTTCATTTGTCCCTCTTCCCCTCCTTGTTCTTTACCTCTTTGCTTTATTTCTTCCTCTTTCCCCTTTCTTATTGACCTAGTGAAGCAGATGTCCACCCTCACTCATAGTCAGCAGTGCCCTCCCCGACCTCTCTGTGGCTGAAGGTGCATGATCTCCCAGAATGAACTTCATGTCACTGCTGAAGGTGTATATAGTGGCTAACAATTAAACCTGTTTTTTTTTTAAATCCTTTTTTCCCCTCTGTTACCTCCTCTTCCCCCCTCCTAGTATTTTTTTTCTTCTTCTTCTTCTTTGTTTCCCCCTATCTTTATATTTTCTTTTTTTTCTGATTCAACAGATTGAGTGCCCTATCCTCCACCACCTCTCTGTTCAGCAATGCCTCCCCTGCCCCTCTGTATTTGGTGTTGTACAATCTCATGGTGTATAGCCATTTTATGTAGCTTGTACTTGTACCAGTACTGAGCTACATATATTTTTTGTTGTTGTTATTTTCTGTTTTCTTTCATTTTTGTTGTTTTCTTCATAGGTCTCCTTCCTTCCCTGTTTCCAGCCTTTCTTTTTCTATTTTTTTCTTCCTCTTCAATGTCTCCTTTGAAATTTTAAATTTCTTCTTACTGCAGCAGTTGGGAACCTTAAATTCTACTCAACCATAGTCATTACACCAACTTGGAAAGTGCCACCAACAGTTTAAGCACCTTTGGATCAAAACAGATGATGACCAACACCTACCAACCCAGCCCTCAGCTTGTCTGCATGAGCAGCAATCAGAAACTCCCATTGATACTCCCATCTGGTACAAAATACACTCAAAGACTGGTGGTGAGCACCCTCTTTCTGCCAAACTAGAGACTAGAGTAACATACATGCCCTGTTTCTTGATTATATTAAAACAAAATAAATTTTATTTCCTGTGGTACAACAAATTAATACAATATCACTACACTGTCCAGGAGATAACAGAGAGCTTCAAATCATACACATACAAACACACACACACTCACACACACATACACACACAGAAAGACAAAATGGCTAAAATAAATGACCAAAATACAGGGATAGAAAATTTTCCAGAGGGAGATATACTTTTGGAACTACCTGATAAGGAATTCAAAATAATTATATTTACATACATGGATTGAGAGAAAGCTCAAGGTAACCAAAGAAAAAAATTCAAGAAAAACAGACAAAACTTTAGAAGAATTCACAAAAACAACATCAAAGCAAATTGACAAAATAAATTGAAAAATTGAAACTATATAACAAAACGTATAAAAACTCCAGATTGATAATAGAAATTCAGAAATAGATAATGCACTGGAAGAACAAAGGAGTAAAACTGAATGAATGGAGATTGGAATTAGTGAGATTTAAATCGAATTTCTTCATACTAAGCTCTTAGAGGAATGATAAGAAAAACAAACAAACAAACAAAATTAAGAAAGCCTAAGAATTGTGTGAGACACCATAAAGAAGAATAATTTACATCTGTTCAGAATCGCAAAAGTGGAAGAGAAGAACAACAACAACAAAAAAAAAAAAAACACCTCCTCTAATATTATGAAAGATAGGAAGATAAACATTCAAGAAGCACAACAAACCCCTAATAGGACAGACCTCAAAACATGAGTTGGATCCAACTTGACAGTAGTATGTTGCATCGTTTGTTTAAGATATATCATAAGAGAGATCCAATAAGATGGTGGAATAGGCAGACAGACTGCACAGACCCTCTTCATCAAAGAGAAGGGGAACCAATTAACACACATACAGAAGATAATCCTGGAGCCCTGAGATTTGAAGGGAAGGATATAGAAGTGGAGTAAACTCCAACTAGTAGAAGAACCTGCATTAAAAAACCAAAAAAGGAGAGATACGAAGCTGTGATCTGCCAGCGACCCTGATGACAAAAGCAGCTTGAATATTGCCAGCTAATTTAAGGACCTAAGAATTAACCTAAAAATAGGCCCTCATAGCCAATCCAAGAAGTTGGACTAGATGAAAAAAAAAAAAAAATGTGGCATCAGGATTGGAGGAAGAATCATTAACAACCTGAGATATGCAGATGATACAACTTTGCTTGCTGAAAGTGAAGATGACTTGAGGTACTTACTGATGAAAGTTGAAGAATACAGTCTGCAGTATGGATTACATCTCAATATAAGGATAACAAAAGTCCTCACTACTGGACCAATGAGCAGCATCACAATAAATGGAGAGAAGATTGAGGGTGTCAAAGAATTCATGTTGCTTGGTTATACAATCTATGCGAATGGAAGCAGCAGTCAGGACATTACACGACGTGTAGCATTGGGAAGGTCAACTGTGAAGGAACTGTTTCAAGTTCTGAGGAGCAAGGATGTGTCCTTGGGGGCTAAGGTGCACCTGACACAAGCCATGATATTTCCAATCACCTCATATGCATGTGAGAGCTGGACAATGAATAAGGAAGACCGAAGAAGAGTTAATGCTTTTGAGTTGTGGTTCTGGCGAAGAATGCTGAAAATACCATGGACTGCTAAAAGAACTAACAGATCTGTCCTGGAGGAAGTGCACCCGAAGTTCTCCTTGGAAGCGAGAATGGCCAGACTTCATCTCACCTATTTTGATCATGTTGTCAGAAGGGACCATTCCCTGGAGAAGGATGTCATGCTCGATAGGGAGGAGGGTCGACTGAAAGAGGGGGAGGCCTTCAATAAGATGAATTGACATGGTGGCTGCGATGATGGGCTCAAGTACAGCAGGTATCATGGAACTGGTGCAGGACTGGGCAGTGTTTCGTTCTGCTGTGCATGGGGTCGCTGTGGGTCAGAAATGACTTGACGGCACCTAACAACAACAACAACAGCCAAAGGCTGCATGGAGGACTACACTGGTGGCTGATGAATAAAAGAGGAAGCAGTGAAGAGAGAGACAGGCTGAGCTATGGACTTTTGCCTGTCCCTAGAGTGCAGCCATGCTGAGTGTTTACAAGTGGTTGGAACATTTTGGATATTTAAAGTAACAGCATTCCTTCAGATTCCATGGACCTAAGAATAAGCTACACTTGCTAGGTACCACAGGACATCCTGGATACAAACAACTGGAAAGGTGTATATTCCTTGTGTTACTCTTATACCCCACACCCTCTTAGTGACTGGAGGTGTGACCATCCCTCACTCCCACCCACCTTCTGGCTGGCAGGAATTCCATCCTAGTCAGTGTGCTCTGAGGGAAACTGGGTGCCCTGCCCCACCCTGCCTAGATTTTTTTAAAAAAATTTGTTTCTTTTTGTCTCTTTTAAAATTATTATTATTTCTTTCTTTCTTTTTTCATCCTTTTTATTACTATTTTTTCTTCTTTCCTTCCCAGGTTCTGCTTTTTGGCTATTTCTCTCTTCCCTGTTCTTGGATTCCATTTTTTTTTTTTTTTTTTCTTTCTCATGGTTAATCCCATTCCTTCTTTTTCTTTTTGATTTTTTTCCCATATTTTTCTTCATTATTCTCCTACTCTACCTTTTTTCTCTTATTACCCTCTCCACAGATATTGCAGGTTTTTTTTTTTTTTCTCCTCTTGTTTTGGTTATTCTTTCTGTGTGTTTACATAGTGAGTTATTTGTCCACTTGCTTTTACTTTTTTGATGGTGTGATAGTTGGAGCTGTGCGTCAACTTGGCTAGATCACAATTCTGTGTGGTTTAAGCAATCGTGATGTGGGTTGTTCCAAAGATGGGATCAGATGTATATGCTTTGAGCAACCAATCCACTGAAAGAGAGTTTCCTTAGGACTGTGGCCTGCTTTCAGTATATTTATGGACATCCTGGGAAAACAGGCACTCTTCTTTGGATTGGGATTCTGTTGTGTTCCCTACCACTGTCCATGAGTGAACAATCCACCATTTGGCCAGGAGATCTTGGGTTTGTCATTTGTTGGAGTCAACAGCCAGTACACTGCCTGCCAACCTTGAGGTCCTCAGCTCCTGCAGCTTCATGAGTGGGAAAAGTCTCCAGCTTGATGTTTGATCCAAGAACTTTGGACTTGCCAGCTTCTATAAGTGTGTAAGCCATTTTCCCAAGATAAATTCCTGTTTTTCTCTATATATAAGCTTTACGGGTTTTGTTTCTCTGGAAAACCTAGTCTAACATATTTGGTACTGGGACTGCTTCTAGAGAGACAAAATCATAAGGATGGGCTTCTTAAATTGGTTCTCCAACTTGATTAATCATAAAGGCACTGATGACTCTGTCTCCATTAGTAAAGAGGGCCCTGCTAATCTGTGGCATGAGGTGGCAACATTAATATGCAAAATAGACCGCCAATAGATCAAGTACTTGTGAGATGTGAGGCTCTGGGTGATCGCATATTTGATACTTTTCTGAAATTTTGTCAGCATGAGGAGTATAAGGAAGCTGGCTAGTTGGTCCCACTTACACTAGACAAAGTGGTGAAAGAGTGAGATGAGCTCAGGGCTGCTGAGTCACATCATAAATGCCGCATAAAACCTCAATGTTTCCAGTTGTGCTCTGAAAGAAAGACTTATTTCTTCTAAGAAGTAACAGAGCTGATATTGCCAAAAACCAAACCCATAGTCTTATTGTGAAGGTGGCTGAATTACAATGCCAATTAAATTGCCAACCCAGAATGGTGTCTGAAGTTAAAGTAAGGGCATTGATTAGGAAAAAAATGGGATCCTGAAACCTGGAATGAGGACATATGGGAAGATAGCCAGGAAGATCTGGTAGCATACTGCCTAAGGCACTTGACTGCTCACCAGAAGGCTGGCGGTTCAAACCCACCAGCCACTCCTCGGAAGGAAGGTTGAGCAATCCTACTTCTGTAGTGATACTGCCTCGGAAACCCAAGGAGGTGTCGCTATGAGTCGGGGCCGACTCGACGGCAAAACAACAACAACAACAACAGCCAGAAAGATCAGGATATGGAGCTTGTAAATTCTGTTGAATCCCTCCCATCTGAAAAGGATTACTGTAAAGCCATTATCCCCTCCATCTCAGTTTGATGGGATTAACCCAACTGTTCCTGCTGGGTCATTGTCTGAGGCAGATGCCATGGAAGACATTGCTGAATGTCCTCAGGAACTTCTCCAACCACCCATTGTTCCTGCTAGACCTATAACTAAACTTAAGTCCAAGTGAGCCCCAAAAGGTGAAATACAAAGTGTGACTGAGGATGTGGCTCTATGCCCAAAAAGACCTACTTGATTTTGCTAACATGTACAGGCAGAAACCTGGAGAATATGTATGGGAATGGCTATGGACATTGTGGGATAATAGTGCAAGGAATGTAACATTGGATCAGTCTGAGTTTATTGATTTAGGCCCACTAAGTACAGATTCTTCTCTCAGTCTTTCAACTCCAGAGGTTAGGAAGGGATCTAATAGTTTATTTGGTTGGCTGACTAAAACATGGATTATGCAGTGATCTACCTTAAATTAAATTGAAGTACCATACCTGCCTTGCTATAATGTAGAAGAAGGTATCCAGAGGCTTAGGGAAATTGACCTGATAGAATGGATTTATCAGATTAGACTCCTAAAGTCAGAAAGGGAAAGCCCAGAAGATACACCTTTCACCAGTATGGTGAGGAATAAATTTGTGAAGGGAGCTCCAGCATCTTTGAAGACTACTGTGATTGCTATTTTATGTAAGCTGTATTTGACAGAGGGAACTGCCCTAATTGAACTAAGACACTTAACTATGATGGGGCCAATTAGCAGCAGTTAATCGACAAAAGCAAGGTGGATGTGGTTACCATAATGGACAGCAGAGTCAGAACAGTGATCAGAATTGTCTGACTCATGTGGAATTAAAGCATTGGCTACTTTTGCATGGTGTTCTTGGTAGTGAAATGCATGGCAAACCTACTAAGTGTTTATTTGATCTGTATAGACAGAAGAATTTTAGGTCATTTGAACAGCAGCCTAGATTGAATCATCAGAATACAAAGTCACAGCCTGAATTCCAAGACTTGAGTCAGTTTACAGACCCATAACCCCTTGAATGAAGGGGAGGCTGGGTCCCTTTGAGGAAGGACCCCACTTCATTGCCAAAAATCTATAATGTCAATCTTTCTCCCAGCCTTCCCCAAATGGATCTGAGGCCTTTTATGAGAGTGACTCCTCATTGGGGAAAAGGAAATAATCAGGCCTTTTGGGGATTACTGGACGCTGGCTCTGAACTGACAATAATTCCAGGAGACCAAAAGCATCATTGTGGCCCACCAGTCAAAGAGTGGACATATGGAGGTCAAGTTCTTGATGGAGTCTTAGCTAAGGTGTGTCTCACAGTGGGTCCACTGGGTCCCTGAAAGCATCCTGTAGTGATTTCCTCAGTTCCAGAATGCATAATTGAAATAGATATACTGAGCAATTGGCAGAATTCCCACATTGGGTCCCTGACATGTGGAGTAAGGGCTATTATGATAGGAAAAGCCAAGTGGAAGCCATTAGAACTGCCTCTACCTACAAAAATACTAAACCAAAAGCAATACTGCATCCCTGGAGGGGTTGCAGAGATTACCGCCACCATCAAGGACTTGCAAGATACAAGGGTGGTGATCCCCACCACATCCCCATTTAATTCACCTATTCATGCAAAAAACAGATGGATCTTGGAGAATGATAATAGATTATCATAAACAATCAGGTGGTGACTTCAATTGCAGCTGCTGTTCCTGATGTAGTTTCATTGCTTGAGCAAATTAGTACATCTCCTGGTACTTGGTATGCAGCTATTGATATGGCCAATGGCTTTTTCTCCATACCAATTTCAAAGGACCATCAGAAGAAGTTTGCCTTCAGCTGGCAAGGCCAACAGTATACTTTTGCAGTACTTCCTCAGAGGTATATCAACTCCCAGGAACTATTTCATAATTTAGTCTGTACAGATCGTAATTGCCTTTCCCTTCCAAAAACATCATACTGGTCCATTTTATTGATGACATTATGCTGATTGGACCTAGTAAGGAAGAAGTATTGATGACTCTAGACTTGTTGGTGAGACATATGTTTGCTAGAGGTTGGGAAATTAACCCAACAAAAATTCAAGCACCTTCCACCTCAGTGAAATTTCTAGGGGTCCAATGGTGTGGGGCATGTCAAGATATTCCTAATAAAGTGAAGGACAAGTTATTGTATATGGCTTCACCCATAACTAAAAAGGAGGCACAATGTCTGATGGGCCTCTTTGGATTTTGGAGGCAACATATCCCTCATTTGAGTGTGTAGCTGCAACCTATTTATCAAATAACTCAGAAAGCTGCTAGTTTTGAGTGGGGCCTAGAACAACAGAAGGCTCTGCAAAAGGTTCAGGCTGCCATGCAGGCTGCTGTACCTCTTGGACCAAATGACCTGGCTGATCCAATGGTGCTTGAAGTGTCTGTAGTAGATAGAGATACGATTTGTAGTCTTTGGCAGGTTCCTATTGGTGAATCACAATGCAGACCATTGGGATTTTGGAGCAAAGCCCTGCCATCTTTGCAGATAACTATGCTCATTTCAAGAAATAGCTTTTGGCTTGTTACTGGTTTTACTAGAGAATGAACACCTAACTATGGGCCACCAAGTCACCATGAGGCCTGAACACCCCATCATGAACTGGGTGTTGTCTGACACACAGAGTCATAAAGTTGGACATGCACAGCAACACTCCATCATTAAATGGAAGTGGTATATCAGAGATTGGGCCCAAGCAGGACCTGAAGGCACAAGTAAGTTGCATGAGGAAGTGGCCCAAATGCCTGTGGTCTCCACTCCAGTCACATTACCTTTCCTCTCCCAGTCTGCACCCATGGCCTTATGAGGAGTTCCTTATGATTGTTTGACTGAGGAAGAGAAAACTCATGCGCTCATGCCTGGTTTACAGATGGGTCTGTGCAATATGCTGCACCTCTCGAAAGTGGAGAGCAGCAGCACTGCAGTCCTTTCTGGGACTTCCTTGAAGAACAGTGGTGAAGGGAAATCCTCCCAATTGACAGAACTTTGAGCCGTTCATAAGGCTGTTCACATAGCATAGAATAAAAAAATGGCCAGATGTACAATTATGTATGGATTTATGGGCTGTGGCTAATGGTTTTTCTGGATGGTCTGGGACTTGGAAAGAGCATGATTGGAAAACTGGTGACAAAGATGTATGGGGAATAGGTATGTGGATAGATCTCTCTGACTGGGCCAAAAGAGTAAAGATATTTGTGTCTCATGTGAATGCCCACCAAAAGGTGTTCTTGGAAGAGGAGGACATTAACAATCAGGCGGGTAGGATGACATGTTCAGTGGAAACCAGCCATCATTTTTCCTCAGCTACTCCTGTCATTGATCAATGGGCTCTTGAACAAAGTGGCCATAGTGGCAGGGATGGAAGTTATGCATTGGCTCAATGACATGAACTGCCACTTACCAAGATTGATTTGGCTACCACCACTGTTGAGCGCCCAACCTGCCAGCATCAGAGACCAAAACTGAGTCTGCGATATGAACCAATTCCTTGGGGTGATCAGCCAATAACCTGGTGGCAGGTTGATTACATTGGACCACTTCCATCATGGAAAGGACAATGTTCTGTTTACCTAGTGCAGCTCTTTCAAGAAATATACCACAAATGAGATGGCCTAACAAACAGGATTTTATTCTTACAATTTGGAGGCGTTAAGTCCAAGTTCAAAGTGCTAAGCCCTAGGGTCTGGGTGAAAGCCCCTCAGCCTTGGGCTTCATCTCTGCCTCCGTCTCACAGCCCACTGAAGCTAGAGGCTTCTCGTCCCTCAGACAGATGTTAGCTGTTGAGGGTGCCAAGCCCAAGGTTGACAAGTATAAAGGCATAGTCCTGATGTTACCAAACCACACTGCAGACCATTAACTCAAGTCCATTTTAAGCCCAAGGTCAGCAGAGCATGGCAGGGTGCTGAATAATGACATGGGTACATACATGCAGGGTCCAAGTATGTCATAAGCTAGAGACCATTCCCAAAGCTACTTCTTATATATGGGAAGCAGACCATATACCATAGCCAGCTACTCAGCTGCCTATGGTAGATCCCACCATGGAGTTGATTACCAGTCTCATCATGAAGAATACTACATCCAGCTGCCCAGCCACTCAACCAGGCCCAGTCAAGTTGACATACAAATTTAACTTCCCCAATTCCACCCCTTGTCAACTTGGCACCTGTAGAGATCTTCAATGGGTAGTATCTGTACAGGTCTTCTTCATTGGGTGGCTCCAGTCCCCTAGTTCCTGAATGGTGCCCTCACCCCCGTGGCCTGGCAGGTGCCATTCCTCTCCCTCTTGGCCATGGTAGTCCTGGCCCCTCACTCTTGGGCAGTGGCTATGGTTCCATCCCACTGGCTCACATGAATGAATAGCCCCACACTCCAGAACCAAGTTGGTGAAGGCCTGGCTCTTTGAAATCTAGGGGGCTGTGGTGATTTTACCCCCAAAGGCCATGGTCCTACCTTTTCAGGCTGAGGCAGCTCTGTTTCCATTTCCTTGGTCTCTCTGCTTGTGCTAATTAATACCAAAGGCAACCCACTCCACTGGAAATCTTACTGCCCAAGAAGCACTCAGCTTCCTTGTTCCATGGGCTAGCCAACCTGCTACTCCATTTCATGCTGGTATTTTCTACCAATTAATGTCCAAAGGCAACCCACTCTGACAGGAAGCTGCCTAACCAAAGGCATCCAGCTTTCTCCTCTGTGGGCTGGTAAGGTTGTCACTGTCTCATGCCAGTCTCTGGGCTCTGCTACTGCTGTCTTTCATGACAGTCTCTGGACTTTGCTCCAAAATCCCAAGGGTCTGCATTGTGATTCACCAATAGGGACCTGCCAAAGACCAAACAGCATCTCTATCTACTACAGACACTTCAAGCACCATTGGATGAGCCGGATAATATGGCCCAAGTTGCAGAGCAGCCTGCATGGCAGCCTGAACCTGTTGCAGAGCCTTCTGTTGTTCTGGGCCCCACTCAAAACTAGCAGTTTTCTGAGTCATTTGATAAATAGGCCACAGCAACACACCCACATGAGGGATATGTTGCCTCCAAAATCCAAAGAGGCCCACCACACATGGTGCCTCCTTTTTCATTGTGGGGGAAGCCAGGTAAAATAACTTATTGTCCATTTTAGTAGGAATATCTCGACATACCCCACTCCTGGTAACAAATATATTAGACCGGATTCTCTAGAGAAACAGAACCAGTAAAGCTTATATAGAGAGAGAAAGTGGAATTTATCTTAGGAAAATGGCTCACACACTTATAGAAGCTGAGAAGTCCAAAGTTCTTGGATCACACATCAAGCTGTAGGCTTTTTCCAACTCACACATCTGCAGGGGCTGAGGAACTCAAGCTTGGCAGGCAGTATACTGGCTGTTGACTCCAACGAATGAAGAATCCAAGATCTCCTGGTTGAATGGTGGATTGTTCACTCATGGACAGTTGTAGGCAGCACAACAAAATTCTGATCCATGGAAGAGTGTCTCTTTTCCCAGGATATCCATAAATATACTGGAAGCAGGCCACAGCCCTAGGGAAACTCCCTTTCAATGGATTGACTGCTCAAATTATATACATCTTATCTCATCATTGGAACAACCCACATCACAATTGCTTAAACCGCACAGAATTGTGGTCCAGCCAAGTTGACACACAGCTCCAACTATCACAGTGTTTTGTTCTTACTGGAATAGACACTTATTCTGGATATGGATTCACTTTCCCTGCATGCAATGCTTCTGCCAAAATTACCTTCCATGGACTTACAGAATGCCTTATCCACCATCATCATATCCCATACAGCATTGCTTCAGATAAGGGACTCCCTTCACAGAAAATGAAATGCGGCAATGGGCCTATGGTCACAAAATTCACTAGGCTTACCATGTTCCCCATCATCCTGAAGCAGCTGGCTTGATAGAATGATGGAATGGCCTACTGAAAATACAATTACTGTGCCAGCTAGGTGGCAATACCTTGAAGGGTTGGGGCAATGTTCTCCAGGAGCCTCTAAACAAGCATCCAAAATATGTTTCTGTTTCTCCAATAGTCAGGATTCATGGGTCCAGGAACCAAGGGGTAGAAACAGGAGGGGTATCACTCAGTATTACCCCTAGTGACACACTCAAAAAATTTTTGCTTCCTGTCCCTGCTATCTTATGCTCTACGGGTCTGAAGATCTTAGTCTCATAGGGAGGAACACTCCCACCTAGGGGCACAATACTGATTGCATTAAACTGGAAATTAAGAATGCCACCTGGTCATTTTGGATTCCTCATGCCTCTGGATCAACAGACAAAAAAGGTATTACTGTACTATGTGGTGTGATAGATCCTGATTACCAAGGGGAAATTGGATTGACATTATATAATGGAGCTAAAGAAGAATATGTCTGGAATACAGGAGATTCTTTAGGATGTTTCTTACTACTACCAGGACCTGTGATTAAAGTCAATGGAAAATTACAGCAACCCAATTCTGATATGACTGCTAATCACCCAGTACCTTCAGGAATGAAAGTTTGGGTCACCCTACTGGACAAAGAACTACAATCATCTGAGGTGCTTGCTGAGTGCAAGGGCAATTCAGAATGGGTGGTGGAGGAAGGCAGTTCTGGATATCAGCTATGACCACATGATCAGTTGCAGAAACGAGGACTGAGATTTTTATATTTCTTCATGGCATATGTGCATCAAATATTTTTGTTTCCTTCTGTTATGAACTGTGAAATGTAAATAAGTGTAATACATTTTTGTCTTACGTGTATCATGTTAGGTGCAAATATGACTTTATAATTGTCCTTATCAGAGATTATATATGATTAAGAAGATGTGTACAACTGCCAAGTTGACAAGGGGTGGACTGTGATAGTTGGAGCTGTTTGTCAACTTGGCAGACTGGATAAGAAAATATAGCCCATTAATATGCTGTCTCCACAAGACACACCTTAGAGACAAAGACAAAACTAGACTGATAATCAAAGGTTGGAAAAAAAAAATGTATCAAGCAAATGGCAACCAAAAAAGAGCAGGAGTGGAAATATTAATTTCTGATCAAATTGACTTTAAGACAAAAACTTCCATTCAAGACAAGGAAGGACATTATATAATGATTAAAGGATCAATTGAATGAGAAGAAACAACCATAATAATTATCTATGAACCCAATGAAAGAGCCCCAAAGTACATAAATCAGACTTTAAAAGGGTTGAAAAAGCAAATAGATGACTCCACAGTCATTGTGGGTGATTTTAATACACCACTTTCAAGTTGTTTTATCAAGAACAACTGGAAAGAAAGTCAACAAAGACACAGAAGAGCCAAACAATATAATCCATCAACTTAACCTTATAGACATCTACAGAGCAACAAGAGCAAAATATGCATTCTTTTCCAGTGTACATGGAACATTCTCCATGATAAACCATATGTTAGGCCAAAAAGCAAGCCTTAATAAAGTTAAAAATATTGAAATAATGCAAAGAATCCTTGTTCTGGTTACGTAGTGCTGCTCTGACAAGAATGTACCACAAATGGGATGGCCTTAACAAACAGTTTATTCTTACAGTTCAGAGGTTTTAAGTCCCAAGCTCCACCTGCCAGTCTCTAGGGGCTCGGTGAAAGACCCTCAACCTTGAGCTTCAGCTTTGCCTCCTCTTCCTGGCCCACTGGAGCTAGGGGCTTTTCTTCACTCAGACAGCTGCTGGCTGCTGAGGCTGACAAGCCCAAGGTTGACAAGTAAAAAGGCACAATCCCAATGTTACCAAAATACACAGCAGACCATTTATTCAAGTCCATTGAATGTCCCAAGGCTGGCAGAGTATGACAGGCTGCTGAACAACACAAGTTACATGCAGGGTTTAAGTGTGCTACTACTAATATACGAGAAGTAGGCCACAACCCTAAGGCAGCTACTCAGCTGCTTGTGGTAGATCCCACTGGTTGATTGATAGTTTCATCATGAGGAATAACTACAACCAGCTGCCCAGCCACTCAACCAGGACCAAGGAAGTTGACATACAACTTTAATTATCACAATCCTCTCAGATCACAATGCTATCAAATTAAAAATCAACAATAAGAAGATCAATGGAAAAAGAGCAAGTACATGGAAACTTAACCACAGCTTTCTTAAGAAAGACTGGGTAAGAGAAGAAATTAAAAAATGAAATAAAAAATTCCTTGAAACAAACAAGAATGGAAACACAATATATTAAAGTCTTTGGGGCACAGCGAAGTCTTGATTGGTGGCCAATTTATACGAATAAATGCACACATCAAAAAAGTATAAAGAGTCAAAATCAACATCTTAAACAAACATTTCTAACAATTAGAAAAATAACAGCAAGAAAAGCCTATAATCACCAGAGGAAAGGAAATAATAAAGATTCGAGCAGAAGTCAATGAAACAGAAAATAGAAAGACAATAGAAAAAATCAACAAGACTAGAAGTTGGTTTTTGAAAAGATTAATAAAATTGACAAACCACTGGCAAATTTAACAAAAGAAAAGAGGAGAATACAAGTCACATGAATAAGAAACAAAATGGGTGACATCACAACAGAACCAACTGAAATAAAAAGGATAATACCAGGATACTATGAAGAACTGTACTCCAGCAAATTTGAAAATCTGGCAGAAAGGGACAGATTTCTAGAAACACACCATTTCCCTAAACTAACACAGACTGATGTAGAAAAGTTGAACAGATCCATAACAAAAGAAAAAAATTGAACAGGTCATTAAAAAAAAAAAAAAAAAACTATCAACAAAAAAAAAGTCCTGGCTGAGGCAGTTTTGTCAGGGAATTCTACCAAACATTTAGAGAAGACCTGATACTAGTCCTACTCAAACTATTCCAAAACACAGAAAAAGATGGAATCCTCCCTAACTCATTTTATGAAGAAAGCAAACAAACCAAAGACATCACTAAAAACTATAGACCAATATCCCTCATGAATATAGATGCAAAAATCTTCAACAAAATCCTAGCCAAAAAACTCCAAGAAATAATTTATTATGATCAAGTGAGGCTCATATCAGGTATGCAAGGATGGTTCAACATTAGAAAAACAATCAGTGTTGTCCACCACATAAATAAAACAAAGGAAAAGAACCATATGATTATTTCAATTGATGCAAAAAAGACATTTGATAAAATTCAACACCCATTCCTGATCAAAACTCTCAGCAAAATAGGAATAGAAGGGCCATTCTTCAACATAATAAAGGACATCTATACAAAACCAACAGCTGACATTATTCTCAATGGAGAGAGACTGAAACCATTCCCCTTGCAAACAGGAACCAGGCAAGGATGCCTTCTATCACCACTTCTATTCATCATTGTATTGGAAGTTCTATCCAGGGCAATAAGGCAAGAAAGAGAAATGAAAGGCATCCAAATTGGTAAGAAAGAAGTCAAACTATCCCTATTTGCTGATAATATGATCCTATACCTAGAAAACCCAAGAGAGTAAAAAATCTACTGGAACTAATTGAGAGATTTAGCATAGTGGAAGTATATGAGATAAACAGGAAAGATCAGTTGGATTCCTCTACATTAACAAAGAGAGTGCTGAATAAGAAATAAGGAAATCAATACCATTTATAATAGCTACCTCAAAAGTAAAATACTTGGGAGTAAAGCTTATCATTGACACAAAGAAAAACCTGTATAAAGAAAACTACAAAAGACTACTCCCAGAAACCACAAGAGATCTACATACATGGAAGAACATACTCTGGTTGTAGATAGCAAGATTTAACCCTGTGAAAATATCAATTCTACCCAAAGCAATCTATACATTCAATGCAATCCTAATCCAGATAACATCAACATTCTCTAAGGATATGGAAAAAACAATCACTAACTGTATTTGGAAAGGAAAGAGACCTCAGATAAGCAAAGCAATATTGAAGAAGAAGAAGTAGGAGGTCTCACACTGCCGGATCTTAAAATATATTATACAGCACAATAGTCAAAACTGCCTGGTCTTAGTACAAAGACAGACACATAGACCAAGGGAATAGAATTGAGAACCAAGAAACAGATCCATTGACCTATGGTCAGCTGATCTTTGACAAAAGGCCAAATCTATTAAATGGGAAAGAGATTGTCTGTTTAGCAAATGATGCTGGCAAAACTGAAAATCCACTTGCAGAAAAATGAAACAAGATCTGTACCTCACAACACACTCAAAAACTAACTCCAGAAGGATCAAAGACTTAAATGTGAAACTTAAAACTAAAGTTCCTCAAAGAAAAACTAGGAACAAATAAAGGATTCTAATATATCCATAAATAGACTAGCAAGCATAAGCCAAACTACATAAACAGTAGAAGATAAATTAGATGAATGGGACCTTCTAAAAATTAAACTATTATGTGCTTCCAAAGACTTCTCCAAAAGAGTGAAAAGGGAACTTACTGATTGGGAAAATATATTCTGCAATGACATATGTGACAAGAATTTATAGAAAACTCCAACACCTCAACAACAAAAAGATAAATAATCCAATTAAAAAATTGGCAGAAGACATTAATAGAAACTTTACCAAAGAGGATATTCAGGCAGCCAACAAACATGAAGAAACACTCACAATCATAAGCTATTGTTGTTGTTGTTGTTGTTAAGTGCCGTCGAGTCGTTTCCAACTCATAGCAACCCCATGCACAGCAGAACGAAACACTGCCCAATCCCTCACCAGCCCCACAATCCCTGCTATACTTGACCCCATCATCGCAGCCACCATATCAATCCATCTCCTTGAAGGCCTCCCCCTCTTTCATCGACCCTCCACCCTA
>NW_006922487.1:214204-248885 GCF_000298275.1 Orycteropus afer afer | reverse complement strand
AGATCTTGAAACACCCTTTGTGATGATGAATGCCACGCCATTCCTTTTCAAACTGTCATTCCCGGCATAGTAGATCATATGGTTGTCTGATTCAGCTATTAGAGAGATGCAAGTCAAAACAAAAATGAGATACAATCTTGCCCCAGCACTAGTAGGAAAGTTCAACAAGACAGAAAATAACAAATGCTGGCAAGCATGGGGAGAGATTGGGACTCTCATACACTGCTGGTTGGACTGTCAAATGACACACCCACTGTGGAAAGCAGAATGGTGATTCCTTAAAACGTTGGAATTAGAAATGCCATTTGTCCCAGCCATTTCAAATAAATACCTTCTTTGACACTAAAGAAGTGAGAGCCAGGACAAGAACAGACATATGCACACCCATGTTCGTCACATCACTATTTGCAATAGCCAAAAATGGCAACAACCTAAGTGTCCATCAACTGAAAATGGAAAACCAAACTCTGGTACATACACACAATAGAATACTTTGCAACCCTAAAGAATCATGCATAATCTGCAAAACACCGCATAATGTGGATGGACTTGTAGGGCATTATGCTAAGTGAAATAAATCAAGCACAGAAGGACAAATATTGTATTAGTCCCTTATTGTAAAAAAATCAAGGAAAGGTTTATATATAGAAGGAAATTTTCTTTGTTGCTTACTAGAGGTGGGAAGGAAGGGGAGTGAACACAGTTAGATAGATAGAGACAAGATTGATTTGGGTGAAGAGAAGGCCATTGTACCAAATGTGAGTGATTAACACTGTAACATCAAGGAAGATAAAGACATAGAGAGGTGCGTGGGAGGTACAGACAACAAAGATGGACCGTTTTGCACATACAGTACTGTGTTGTTGGTGAAGGCATACATAGATCAACAAGTGGATATATGGGTGGGCAAACTGAACTGTTATGTATGTCTATGCAGGGGCGGGGAGTGGGCCCAAGACCATGTATAGGGTTGGCAGACAATATTTGTACAATTGAATTGGTATGTTTTGTAAGAATTCCCAGGTATATAGGAGAGCTGACATTGAACAAGATTGTAGTCACTTCTTGGGCACAGCTAGCTACCAGCGTGAGCAAGTAGTTGGACCTGTGGACTCAGGACCATAGTTTCAGAAGACATCAATTCAATTGGCATAACATACTACACAAAAACATTGTTCCACATCCTACTTTGGTGAGTAGTGATCAGGATCTTAAAAGCTTGCAAGTGACCATCTAGATGCAATGATGGGTCTCTCCTCCTCCAGAGCAAAGAAGAATGAAGAAAACCAAAGATTCATGGGAACAATTAGTCTAAGCATAGGATATGAGAAAGCTTGTGTATGCACAGGGATACAGCAAGGGGTGCAGGAGTGAATGGAGGGAAGGACAAAGTGGAGAGGTAACTATGAGGAGGAAGTGGGAGGTGAGGTGTTGCATTGTTGGATATTTCAGTCAGTGTCATGAGACAAAGTGCATATGAGCTGCTGTATGGAAAGTGAATTTGCTCTGTAAACTTTCACCCAAATCACAGTTAAAAAAAAAAAAAAAAGTTGTTCTTAACAATGAAGACTTTAAGTCATCCTAAAATGAAAAATAAATAAAAATGCATTGAACAAAGAAATCATGAGCCTCACACTGAAAAAATAAAATCACAGTGGTCAATTCATACCTATCTATAATTAAAATGAATGTGAGCAGATTAAATGCACGAGTCAAGAGAGAGAGTAGCAAAATGGATGAGAACATATGATTCATCAATATGCTGCCTGTAGGAGACATACATTAGACACAAAGACAACAATAAGCTAAAAAATCAAAGGTTGGAAAAACATACATCAAGCAAATGGCATCCTAAAAAAGGAGTAGTGACAATATTAATTTATGATAAAATAAACTTTTAGGTAAGACTGAAAAAGAAACAAGGAAAGACATTATATAATGATTAAAAGGTCAATCAAACAAGAGCATGTAACCACAATAAGTATTTATGTTGTTGTTGTTATTATAAGTATCTCTATACACACAGTGAAAGACTCCTGAAGCATATAAAGTAAACTTTAACAGAATTAAAAAGAGAAATGGACAATTTCACAACAATAGTAAGGGAGTTTAATATATCACTTCTCATAAAAGATGGAACACTTAGAAAAAACTTAGCAAAGATACAGAATATCTAAACAACACAATCAAGCAACTAGACCTCATAGATATGTACAGAACACTACACTGAACAATAGCACAATATGCATTCATTTCCTGTGTGCATGCAATATTCTCTAGAACAGACCATATATTTAGGCCACAAAGCAAACCTCAATAAATTTAAAAAGATAGAAATACTACATAGCATATTCTCATATCACAATGCTATAAAATTAGAAATCAACAACAGAAAGATCAAAGGAAAAAATATATATATGTATATGTATATGTGTATATATATGTGTATGTGTGTGTGTTCATATATATGTGTATGTGTATAAATATATATATGTAATTCATTTAAACTGAAAAACACCCTTCTCAAAAGCTACTAGATAATTCAAGAAATAGGAGGAAAAAAATTAAAAAAACACGTTCTTGAATCAAATGACAATGAAAACACAATATATGAAAATATTTGGGAAACAGGGAAAGCAGTGCTCAGAGGACAATTTATGGAAATAAATGCACACATTTAAAAAAATCAGCATATTAATCCAATATCACCAACAATTATAAAAACAACAGCAAAAACCCTATAGTTATCAGAAGAAAGGAAATAATAAAGACTAGAGCTCTGGTGGCATAGTGCCTAAGGCATTTAACTACTAACCAGAAGTCTGTGATTCGAACCCACCAGCCACTCCATGGAAGGAAGATCAGGCAATCTACTTCCATAGAGATACCACCTCAGAAACTTAAGGAGGGGTTGCTATGAATCGGATCCAACTCATCATGAGTGAATTTGACTAGAGAGCAGAAATAAATGAAACAGAAACACAGTAGAGATAATCAGCAAGACTAGACATTGATTCTTTAAAAGGATTAATAAAATTGACCTGCAAATTTAATTACAGAAAAAAGGGACAAAAAGTAAATAACAAGAATAAGACATGAAACAGGCAATGCCACAATAAAATCAACTGAAATAAAAAGATGACATAATACTGTGAAGCACTGTACTGCAACAAATTTGAAAACCTAGAAATAAATATCTAGAAACACATATACACAGATTAACAGCATCTGAGGTAGAAACTTTGAACACAACCATCACAAAAGAAGAAATTGAACAGGTCATTTTAAAAACAAACAAACAAAAACAAAAAAAAAAACTCCCAATTAAAAAAATGTCCTGGCCCAGATGTCTTCTCTCATGAATTCTCCCAAACATTCAGAGGAGCACTGACACCAATTCTATTCAAACTATTCCAGAAGGTAGAAAATGATGGACTATTTATTCTATGAAGCAAGTGTAACCCTGATACTAAAACCAGGGAAAGATACCACTAAAAAAGAAATGTAGGGAACTTCTGGTAGGATGGCAGAATAGGTAGACAAGCTACACAGAACCTCTTCAACAAAGACAAACCAATTGACATATATACGGAAGATAATCCTGGCCCTCTGAGCTTTGAAAGGAAGGATAGAGAAATGGATTAAACACCAACTAGTAGAAAAACATGAAAGAAACAGTGATAAGGAGACAAACAGAACTGTGGACTGTCAGCTTTCCTGATGGCACAGACATCCTGAATATTGCCAAGTGGTGCTAGGATCTGAGAATTAACCTAAAAATCAGCCCTGCTCACCAAAGCCTTCATGCACTATTGCACAGGTAACTGATGTCTGAAAGGGGAAACAGCAAAAAAGGAGACAAGTTGAGCTGTGGACTTTGACTATTTGGAGGGCATAGCCATTTTGAATGTTTACAAGCAGCGGCCACTTCGGATATTTAAAGTGAGAGCTTTGTTGTTCAGTTTCCAGGGATGTAATAGGCTCCAATTGCCAAAGACAGCACAACAAATCCCTGAGGAAGAAGCAACATTGAAACTCCATGATACAGAATTCAAAAGAGCTATATTAAGTTACTTTCAACAGACTGAGAGGGAGATCAAGGAAAACACTGAAATAGTTGAGGAAAACACAGACAAAACCCCAGAACAATTTTGGAAGAAAATACAAGAACAAAATGGTAGAATAAATGAAAAATTAGAAATGATGCAAAATCTAAAGATAAAAGTCCAGAAAATTAATATGAAATTCTCAGAAATAAATAACACATTGAATGGGCAAAGGAGTAGAAGCTAATCAATGGAAGACAGAATTAGTGAGATAGAAGACAAGTACCTCAATACTTCTTTGGAAAGGGATCAATCAGAAAAAAAGATCAAAATAAAATGAAGAAAGCCTAAGGTTCATGTGGGACACCATCAAAAGGAATAACCTCCATGTAATAGGAATTCCAGAACAGGAAGAAACAAATAAAAATATATACAGAAAATTTTCTAAGATTTGTTGGAAGAGAATTTCCCTGATATGATGAAAGACAAGAATATATCCATTCAAGAGGTCCAACGAACCTCAAACAGGATAGACCAAATGGGTAAGGAAGAAGTCAAAATATCCCTATTTGCTGATGATATGATCCTATATATAGAAAACCCAAGTTGTTGTTGCTGTAGTTAAGGGCTGTCGAGTTGGACCCAATTCATAGCAACCCCTCCTTGGGTTTCCGAGGTAGTATCACTACAGAAGTAGATAGCCCAACCTTCCTTCCAAGGAGTGGCTGGTGGGTTTGAACTTCCAGGCTTCTAGTTAGCAGTCAAGTGCCTTAGGCACTATGCTACCAGAGACCCAAGATACTCAGGAAAAAAAAAAAAAAAAACACTACCTGGAACTAATTGAGAGATGTAGCATAGTGGACAGATACAAGATAAACATATAAAAAGCATTTGGATTCCTCTACACCAGCAAAGGGATTGCTGAAAAAGAAATAAGGAAATCAATACCATTTAAAATAGCTACCAAAAAATGTAAATACTTGGGAATAAATCTCGCTGTTGTTGTTGTTGCTGTTATTTGCCATCGAGTCGGCCCCGACTCATAGCGACCCCTCCTTGGGTTTCCAAGGCAGTATCACTACGGAAGTAGGATTGCCCAACCTTCCTTCCGAGGAGTGGCTGGTGGGTGTTGAACCGCCAGCCTTCTGGTTAGCAGTCAAGTGCTTTAGGCACTATGCTACCAGAGACCTCGCTAGGGACACAAAAAACCTGTATGAAGGAAACTACTAAATACTACTTCAAGAAACCATAAAGATCTACATAAATGGAAGAACTTACTATGCTCGTGGATAGGAAGATTGAACATTCTGAAGTGTAATGCCTAAGGCACTTAACTGCTAACCACAAGGCCGGCGGTTCAAACCCACCGACCACTCCTCGGAAGGAAGATGGGGCAATCTACTTCTGTAGTGATACTGCCTCAGAAACCCAAGGAGGGGTCACTATGAGTCTGGTCCGACTTGATGGCACATAATAACAACAACAACAACCCAAAGCAGTCTATCCATTCAATGCAATCCTAATCCAGATTCCATCAACGTTCTTTAAGAATATGGAAAAACCAATCCCTAAGCTCATATAGAAAGAAAAGAGACCTTGGATAAGCAAAGCAATATTGAAGAAGAACAAAGTAGGAGGTCTCACCCTGCTGGATCTCAAAACATACTATACAGTCCTGGTAGTCAAAACAGCCTGGTATCAGTACAATGACAGACACATAGACCAGTGGAACAGAATTGAGAACCCAGAAATAGATCCACTGATGTATGGTCAGCTGATATTTGACAAAGTGTTGAAATTCATTACATGGAGGAAGAGATGGTCTCTTTAACAAGCAGTGCTGGCGAAACTGGATATCCATTTGCAGAAAAATGAAACCAGATCTTTACCTCACACTACTTATAAAAACTAACTCCAGATACATCAAAGAATTAAATGTGAAACCTGAAACTGTAAAGTTCTTCAAGAAAAAAACTATGGGCAAATTTAGGGGCCCTAATTTTGGGCACAAATAGACTGTCAAGCATAACTCAAATTACACGAACAGCAGAAGATAAACTACATGAATGGGACCTTTTAAAAATTAAATTTTTATGTGCTTCTAAGACTTCCCCAAAAGAATCAGAAGAGAAGCTATAGATTGGGAAAAAATATTCAGCAATGAGATATCTGACAAAGGACTTATCTCTAAAATTTATAGAAAACTCCAATACCTCAACACTTGCTTGGCAAAGTGGAGGGACAAGGAAAAAGCAGAAGGTCCTCAAAGAGGTGGGTTGACACAGTGCCTGCAACGATGGACTCAGGTATAGCAAGGATTGAGGGGCTGGCACAGGACCCAGCCAGGTTTCGTTGTACTCTACATGAGGTCTCTATGAGTTTGAGACAACTCAATAGCACCTAACAACAACAACCAACACCTCAACAACAAAATGACAAATATTCAAATTAAAAAATTGGCAGAAGATATGAATAGACTCTTCACTAAAGACGATATTGAGGCAGCCAATAAACACATAAAAAATGTTCATGATCATAAGCCATTGTTGTGTTGTTGTTATGTGCCATCGAGTCAAACCCGACTCATAGCGACCCCTCCTTGGGTTTCCAAGGCAGTATCATGGAAGTAGTATTGCCCAACCTTCCTTCTGAGGAGTGGCTGGTGGGTTTGAACCGCCAGCTATCTGGTTAGCAGGCAAGTGTCTTAGCCACTATGCTACCAGAGAGATGCAAATCAAAACAACAATGAGATATCATCTTGCCCCAGCACTAGCCGCAAAGTTCAGCAAGACAGAAAATAACAAACACTGATGAGGGTGTGGAGAGTTTGGGACTATCAAACGCTACTGGTGGGACTTTGTAAAATAATACGACTGTGGAAAGAAGTATAGCAATTCTTCTAAAAGATGGAATTAGAAATACTATTTGACCCAGCAATCTTGTTACTAGTATATATCCTAAAGAAGTGAGAGCCAGGACTAGAACAGATAACATGCACACCCATGTTCATCACAGCACTGTTTACAATAACAAAAACATGGAAGCCTAGGTGCCCATCAACAGAAGAATGGATAACCAAACTATGGTGCATACACACGATGGAATACTATGCAACACCAAAGAATAAAGTAGAATCTGCAAAACACTGTATGACCAGGATGAACTTGGAGGGCATTATGCTGAGTGAATTAAGTCTATCACAGGACAATATTATATTAATTCATTATTGTAAAAAGTCAAGGAATGGTTTATATATGGAAGGAAACTTTCTTTGTTGGTTACCAGAGATGGAATGTGAGGGGAGGAAGCACTGCAAATTAAAAAGTAATAATAATAAAAAATAAAGAAATTTATTGACCAGTATCCCTCATAACCATTGACACAAAAGTTCTCAACAAAATATTACACAATAGAATCCAATATCATATCAAAAAAGTAATACATCATGACCAAGTGGGATTCATATTAGGTATGCAAGGAGTTTTCAAGATTAGAAAAACAATCAACATAACCTACTACACAAAAAGAACAATGCATGAAAACAACATGATCATATTGATTGATACAGAAACCAAAACATTTGACAAAATTTAACACCCATTCTTGATAACAATAATCAACAGCATAGGAATAGAGGAGAATTTTTCAACATGATTAAGGGCATATATGAAAAACCAATGGACAGCACTGTTCTCAATGGATTGAGACTGAAAACACGCTCATAGAACATTGGAACTAGAAAAGGATGCCCATTATCACTCTATTCAGTGTTTTATTGGAAGTCCTAGCCAGAGCAATAAGGCAATAAATGGAAATAAAGGCATCCAAACTGTAAAATTATCTCTATGTGCATATGATATAGTCCAATGCATAGAAAATCTCAGAGATTCAACAAGAAATTGATGGAACTAATAGAAGTTGCAGCAAAGTGCTGGAGAACAAGATCAACATACAAAAATCAGTCAGAGTCCTTTACACTAACAAAGAGAATTCTGGAAAAGAAATCAGGAAAACAATACCATTTACAATAACTACCCAAAAGATGAAGTACTGAGGAATAAATCTAATGCCAGACACAAAAGAGCTATACAAAGAAAACTACAAAACATTACTACAAGAAACCAAAAGAGACCTACATAAATTGAGGAATATACTATGCTTATAGATTGGAAGACTTAACATTGTGAAGATATCAATATTACTCAAAGTTACCTACAGATATAAAGCAACCTTTATACAGATTTCTTCATCTATAAAGAGATGCAAAAATTAATCACCAACTTTATGTGGAAAGGAAATGGATCCCAGCTAAGCAAAGCACTATCAAAGATGAAAAGCAAAATAGGAAGCCTCACAGTCCCTCATCTCAAAATTTACTATATAGCCATAATAGTCAGAACAGTCTAGTGTTGATACAATGACAGAAAACTAGACCAATGGAACAGAATTGAAAACCTAGAAGTAAAGCCATTCACTTTTGGACAGCTAATGTTTGACAAAAGGCTGAAATCCACTAAATAAGGAAGAGATACTGTCTTTAACAAACGGTGCTCACTGCATACAGGGGACAGAGTTATGAAAACTTCTTAGCCATAACCCATAACCCAACACCTTGAGGGAATGAGTCACTGTGCCTGGGGGCTCAGGATCATAGTTTCAGTCTAGGGGGATACTAACATCATTTGACATAATATAGTACACAAATAATGTCTTACATTCTACATCCCTACATCCTACTACAGTGAGTAGTGACTGGGGTCTTAAAAGATTGTGAGTGAATGTTCATCTAAGGTGCAATGGATATCTCACTGGAGAAAAAAATGAATCAGAATCCATATATTTCACCATATACAAAACTAAAACAAGACTCATCAAATACCTAAATTAAAACCTAAATCTATAAAGATCATTCAAGAAAAACTAGGGGCAACATAGGAAACCTAATGCAAGACATATATACACTATCAAACCTAACTAAAAATACACAAACAGAAGAAGACAAAGTAGGTGACTGGGACCTTCTAAAAATTAAACATTTATGATCATCAAAAGACTTTACCCAAAGAATAAAAAGAGTCTAGAGACTGGGAAAAATTCTTGGCAATGACATGTTAGACAAGGGAATAATCTCTAAAATTTCTGGAAAATTTCTACACCTTAATGACGAAAAGACAAAGAATCCACTTTAAAAATGGGCAGATGGCATAAACAAGCACTTCACCAGAGATGGCTAAAAAACACAATCTTTGTTATTGTTGTTGTTAGGTGCTGTAGAGTCATTTCTAACTCATAGAGACCCCATGCACAGCAGAATGAAACACTGCCCGATCTTGTGCCAGCTCCATGATCCCTGCTACACTTGAGCCCATCATCGCAGCCACTGTGTCAATCCATCTCGTTGAAGGCCTCCCCCTTTTTCATCAACCCTCCACCCTACCAAGCATAACATCCTTCTCCAGGGAATGGTCCCTTCTTACAACATGACCAAAGTAGGTGAGATGAAGTCTGACCATTCTCGCTTCCAAGGAGCATTTCAGGTGCACTTTCCCCAGGACAGATCTGTTAGTTCTTTTAGCAGTTCATGGTACTTTCAGCATTCTTCACCAGCACCACAACTCAAAAGCATCAACTCTTCTTTGGTCTTCCTTATTCATTGTCCAGCTCTCACATGCATAAAAAGTGATTGGAAATATCATGGCTTGTGTCAGGTGCACCTTAGTCCTCAAGCAGACCTCCTTGCTCCTCAGCACTTGAAACAGTTCCTTCATGGTTGATGTTCTGAGTGCTACATGTCATGTAATGTCCTGACTGATGCTTCCATTGACATCAATTGTAGAACCAAGCAATGTGAATTCTTTGACAACCTCAATCTTCTCTCCATTTATTATGATGCTGCTCATTGGTCCAGTTGTGAGGATTTTTGTTTTCTTTATATTGAGACATAATCCATATTACAGACTGTATTCTTCAACCTTCATCAGTAAGTGTTTCAAGTCATCCTCACTTTCAGCAAGCAAAGTTGTATTGTCTGTGTATCTCAGGTTGTTAATGATTCTTCCTCCAATCCTGATGCCACGTTTTTCTTTGTATAGTCCAGCTTCTCGGATTATTTGCTCAGCATATAGATTGAATAAGTATGGGGAAAGGATACAACCCTATGCACTCCCCTCTTGATTTTAAACCATGTACTGTCCCCTTGTTCCATTCAAATGACAGCCTCCTGGTCAAGGTACAGGTTCCTCATGAGTACAATCAAGTGTTTGGGAATTCACATTCTTCTCAATGTTATCCATAATTTGTCATGATCCACACAATCAAATGCCTTTTAATAGTCAATAAAACACAAGTAAACATCTTTCTGGTATTCTTTGCATTGAGCCAAGATCCATCTGACAACAGCTATGAAATCCCTTGTTCCACGTCCTCTTCTGAATCCAGCTTGCACCTCTGGAAGTTCTCTGTCAATATACTGCTGCAACCTTTTTTGAATTATCTTAAAATAAAATAAAATATTACTTGTGTGTGATATTAATTATATTGTTCTATAACTTCCACATTCTGTGGGATCACCTTTCTTTGGAATGGGTACAAATATGGATCTCTTCCAGTCAGTTGGCCAGGTTAGCTGTCTTCCAAATCTCTTGGCATAACCGTGTGAGTGCCTCCAATGGGGCATCCATTTGTTGAAATATCTCAATGGGTATTCCATCAGTTCCTGGAGCCTTGCTTTTTGCCAATTCTTTCAGCCTTTAGAGAGATACAAATCCAAAGAATAAGAGATATGCTCTCACTCCAGTATTAATAGCAAATTTCAAGAACACAGAAAATAACAAATGCTACCCAGAGTATGTGGAGACTGGAACTCTCTTAAGCTGCTGTTGGGACCATAAAATGGTACAACCATTGTTGAAAGTGGTATGGCAGTTTGTTAAAAAGTTGTAAATAGGAATACCATATGATCCAGCAATTCCACTGCTAAGGATATTAATAAAAAAAATAAAACCTCACTGTCACTGCATGGGTTCCGACTCATAGCGACAACTCCTTGTGTGTCCGAGGTGGAATCTCTAAGGAAGTAGACTGCCCAATCTTCCTTCTGCAGAGTGGCTGGTGAGTTTGAACCACCAGTCTTTTGTAATCACTCAAATGCTTTAGGCACTATAACACCAGAGCTCCTTAGCCTAGGTAAATAGGAGATACAGCATGAACAGATATATTCACACTCCCGTACATTGTAGGAGTGTTCACAATAGCAAAAAGGTGGAAAGGACCTAAATGCCCATCAGTGCATGAATAAACAATCTATGGTACATGCACACAATGGAATACTACTAACATTAAAAAGTAAAGGTGAATCTGTGAAACACCTCATAATGTAGATGAACCTAGAGGACATTACGGGAGTGAAATTAGTCAATCACAAAAGGACAAATATTGGATGATACCCTTACAGTAAAAAGTCAAAAAGGGTTTACATACTAAAAGAATTATTCTCTAAAGTTTACCATGGATGGGGGGAATTGGGAGTAAGTAACTAACTAGAGAGTAGACACATATTAACTTTGGTGGAGGGACATATACAATAAAAAAGAGGTCAGCACAAAATGATGAAGGCAAAAGAAGATGTTGGAAAAAGCACAGCATTAAGGGAAACAAAGGTAAATATTATTATATACATAATTATGCAAGAGTAATAACAATAATCTATGAGTGGATACAAAGCTAGATAATCAACCTGAAGGAAGTGGGAAGGCAAATGTGACAACACTGTTGAATATGTATAGGTTACACAGAGGGTAGTTTTACATATGTATTTATATGTGCTGAAAATATATTCATGAATATATTAGAGCATACAGGGGACAGAGTTATGCAAACTTCTTAGCCATGACCCAACACCGTGAGGGAATGAGTCACTGGACCTGGGGGCTCAGGATCATAGTGTCAGTCTCTGGGAGACTAATGTCATTTGACATAACATAGTCCATAAATCATGTTCTGCATCCTACTTTAGTGAGTAGTGACTGGGTTCTTAAAATGTTGTGAATGTCCATCTAAGGTTTAACTATTGATCTTTCCCCATCTGGGGCAAAGAAGAGCAAAGAAAATCAAAGACACAGGAAACATTTAATCCAAAGGACTAATGGGACCATGTGAATTTAAGCCTCCAGGACCCTAAGACCAGTGAGACTAGAGTGGGTCCAGCTACTGCTGCTGACTGCTTTGAAAAGGACCACAAAAGGAGGTCCCAGACAGAGTGGATGAAAAATGTGGAACACAATTTAAAATAATAAAAGACCAGGCTTAGTGGTATGATAGAGATAGGTACAACCCCTGAGAATATGGCCCTTAGACACTCTTGCAGGCCTGGAACTGAACTAAGCCTTAAGTTTCAACTTTCAGTCAAGTGATAGGACTATAAAGGTGAATAATAACACCAATTATGCAAGCACTCAGTAAACTAATCAACCATATGAGATCAAAAGGGCAGAATTTGCCCAGGGATAAAGACAAGAGTCTGAAAGGGATACAAAGAAGCATGAACACAGGTAGAATGTGGGAAAAGAGCTTTTATATTGTGGAGATTGCAATCAATGTCACAAAGTATGTAGTGAATTGTTGAATGAAAAATGAAATTGATCTGTAAACTTTTACTTAAATCATAATTATATATTTATATGTGTGTATATATAAAGAAAAGTTATAAAAAACATATAGAATGAAAATTAAACTTTCATTTCTCTCTGGCTTTGACTGGTATGTTTTCCCACCCAGAGCAATTACTGTTTTTATAATATCTTTTCAGAGATAAATTATGTAAAATCAAACATATATACATGTGCATATATATTATACATTTCATATGTGGTTTCTGTAATTTTCATGCAAACGATTGTAAACTATACACATTGTCAGCATTTGACATTTTATTTAACTCTATAACTTGGAGAAATGTTTGTAATAATATATTTGCTGTTGTCTTTTTAATGTTAAGCTCTAGTATTTCGTTGTATAGATACATCTACTTTATTTCATTGTTCCTTAATGCTGGATTTTTAGGTTGTTTCTACTTTTTACTATTACAAATAGTGCAGTAATTAACATCCTTTGTCAATGATATTTTAGAAACCAAAACCAAACTCACTGCCATCGAGTTAATTCTGACTCATAGCAACTCCCATAGAGTTTCCAAGGCTGTAACTCTTTACAGAAGCAGATTGTGTCATCTTTCTCCCATGGAGTGCCTGGTGGGTTTGAACCACTGACTTTTGGTTATCAGCCAAATGCCTTAACCACCATGCCACCTAAGCTCCATAATAATATTTCAAGTATACTTAAATAAATCTCTAATTCTTTGGTTATTAACATAAAGGTTTTCAATTTAAAATATAAATATTATGAGTATATGATATATCAGAACTATCACAAATCTAGTTAGCTTACAAAAAAACATGAAACCAAACTCACTGCTGTCAAGTTGGATCTGGCTCATAGTGACCCCTCCTTGTGTTTCTGAGGTGGTATCACTACAGAAGTAGATTGCACAATCTTCCTTCTGGAGTGGCTGGTTGGTTTGAACCAAGAGATTTCTGGTTAGCAGTCAAATGCCTTAGGCACTACACCACCAGAGCTTCCTCTAGTTAGCTTAGGGTAAAAAAATCTTAACACCACATTTCATTTTACATTTAGAAATATTCTATCTGTCTGTCTATCTATCTATCTATCTATCTATCTATCTATCTATCTATCCATCTGTCTATCTATCCATCCATCTCTCCATCTATCTACCAATATATCCAAAATAGTATACTTGTTGTTAGGTGCCCTAGAGTTGACTCTGACTCAGAGCGATACCATGTACACCATATCAAAATACTGCCTGGTACTGTGCCATACTCATGACGCCTGCCCTAATGGAGCCCATCATTTCAGCCACCATGTCAATCCATCTCATCGAGGATCTTCTCCTTTTTCACTGACCCACTACTTTACCAAGCATATTATCCTTCTCCAGAGAATGGTCCCTACTGACAACATGACCAAAGTAGGTGAGATGAAGTCTAGCCATTCTTACTTCCAAGGCACATTCTGGCAGCATTACTTCCAGGACAAATTTGTGTGTTCTTCTGGCAGTCCGTGATATTCCTATTCTTTGCAGATACCACAGTTCAAATTCATCCACTCTTCTTTGATCTTGTTCAGCTTGAACATGCATATATCGAGTCAGAAGCGAATCATAGGACCCCTCCTTGAGTTTCCGAGGCAGTATCACCACAGAAATAGATTGCCCAAACTTCCTCCTGAGGAGTGGCTGGTGGTGGGTTTGAACCACCAGCCTTCTGGTTAGCAGTCACATGCATTATGCCATCAAAGCTCCTGAACATATGTATTAGTTGATTGAAAATATCATGGGTTGGGTTAGGCACACTTTAGTCTCCAAAGTGATGTTTTTGCTTCTTAACACTTTTGCTGCAGATTTTCCCAGTGTAATATGACCTCTGATTTCTTGACTGCTCTTTACATGGGTGTTGATTGTGCATGCTTTGACAACTTCAATCATTTCTCCATTTATTGTGATGTTGTTTATTGGTCCTGCTGTAATGAGTTTTGTTTTCTATATGTTGAGGTGTAGTACATACTGAAGGCTGTAGTCTTTGTCATCAATAAGTGCTTCAAATCATATTCACTTTCAGCAAGGAAGGTTGTGTCATCTATATCTCATGTTGTTAACCAGTCTTACTCCAATCCTTATGCTGGGTTCTTCCTCTTCCCTTTTGGTTTCCTAACTCCATGTCTTTGCATATTTCATTATAATACTTACTTTGTTTTCTTGAGTGGGCCTTTGAGATCTTGTGTTCAGCACTTTTTTTCAGCATTTCTTCCATTTGCTTTAGCTACTCTCCATTCAAGAACAAATTTCAGAGTCTCTTCTGACATCTATTTTGTTCTTTTCTTCCTTTCCTGTCTTTTTGATCATCATTCACTTTCTTCATGCATGAAGTTCTTGATGTCTTCCCACAATTTGTCTGGTTTTCAGTCACTGATGTTCAATGTGTAAAATATATTCTTCAGATGACGTCTAAACTCAGGTTGGATATGGTCAAAATCATATTTTGGCTCAAGTAGGCTTGTTTTTAATTGTCTTCAGCTTCAGCTTGAACTTGCATATGAGCAATTGATGATTTGTTCCACAGTCAGCTCCTGACCTTGTTTTGATTGAAGATATTGAACTTCTTCATTGCCTCTTTCCACAGATATAGTCAATCTAATTCCTGTGTATCCCATATGGTGAGGTTCTTGTCAATAGCCTCCATTTTTGATGTTGAAAACAATTATTTGCAATGAATAAGTCCCTGCTCTTGCAAAATTCTATTATGCCATCTCCAGCATTTCTATTCCCAAGGCCATACTTCCAACTGCTGATTATTCTTCTTTGTTTCCAACTTTCGCATTCCAATCACCAGTAGTAATCAATACATTTTTGACGGCATGTTTGGTCTGTTTTAAACTGCTGAAGTTGGTAAAAATCTTCAATTTCTTCCTCTGTGGCTCTAGTGGTTGGTGGGTAAAGTTGAATAATAGCATTTGCTGGTCTTCCTTGTAAGTGTGTGGATATTATCCTATCACTGACACCACTATGCTTCAGGATAGATCTTAAAACATTCTTTTTGATGATGAATGCAATGCCATTCCTCTTCAGTGTGACATTCCTGGCATAGTAGACCATATGATGTTTTGATTAAAAATGGCCAGTAGCAGACCATTTCAGCTCACTAATGCCTAGGATATTGATCTTTATGTATTCCATTTCATTTATGACAACTTCCAATTTTCCTAGATTCATACCCCATACATTCCATGTTCCAATCATTAATGGACGTTTGCAGCTATTTCTTCCTAGTTTGAGTCATGCCCCATCAGCTAATGAAGGTCTTCAAAGCTTTATTCCATCCACATAATTAAGGTTGGCTCTACTTTGATGATGTGACTTTTCCCCAGTTACAGTTTGAGTGCCTTCCAACTGAAAGCCTGCCTCATCTTCTGGCACTATCAGACTGTTTCAGCGCTATTCTTAAAGCTTTCCAGTAACATACCACATAGTGTTTCACTGCTTTTCATAAGGTTTTGACTGGCCAGTTTTTCCAGAAGTGGATTGCCTTGTTCTTCTTCTCAGTCTCTTAGTCTGGAAGCTCTGCTGAAACCCATCCATCATGGATGACCCTACTTGTATTCAAAATAACAGTGACATATCTGCTAATCTTACAGCAACATGCAAGGCACCACAGTGTGACAAAATACTTTTCAGAGTTTCCTAGAAATTAATGGATATCTACAAATCATATACATCAAGTTGTAGCTACCAATTTTTATGGAAAAGTAAGGAAATACACTGACTAGTGGTTTGTTGAGTTTTTTCTTTCCCTAATTTGCAATGAATATAAAATATGGTAGGGTATGAAATTCACAAAATATCTGCCAATTCCTTAGAAGAAACTACATATTTATCTCAATAACTATTTTTATATATAATAGTTTTTCACTAAAATGAGAGGTAATGGCAATTGTGATGATGATGATAAAAATAATAGGTACATTTATTAGGTGACTATTATGGATGGAGTTTGAGTTTAATAGATTATCTCCTTTAATAGTAAGTGAAGATACTTGGGATCAAAGTACCTGTAAACCAATTCTAAGGAAAATTGACCCTGCTGACTTCTCCTCTGTGGCAGCCATAGAAGATAATGGTGTTATATCAGCACATCTCCCTTCCTATAGCCAGGCATCTATTAATTTATCCACATCTGGATTTGTAACTCAAAAACACGTAATACAAAACCTAGCAAGCACTAATAAGGCTATATTAGGGTAAACATGAGCTGAGATTGTCCCTGAAATTGAACCAGGATATACGAAAAACAGTTCATTCTGAGATCACCAGTTCAACAGTCATGAGAAAAGCTGGAATACTTGTGGTGTGATGTAAACCATCTAATATAAGGAGAAAGTTGAAATTATCAGTAAATAAAAGGTACATGGTATATAGAGAATGAAGGAGGAAAAAAAACTGGAAATAGATGTAGAAAAGATAACTTTCATAACGAATAATAAAGTTCTCCAAACAATGGTCTCCAACAAGGGTAGCGAACCGTGAACTCTAAAGTTGCCTTGTATTCATAATTAACCATTCACTCATCCTTCTCCCTAATGGTTGGAGACACTACAATTTCTTTTCATGGATCTTGTGTCTTCTTCTCCTCTATTATTTATAGAATATTTTTTAAAACAACCACAACTCCACACTTCCCTAAGATACAAATATTATTATCCTTATTTGACAATGGGGAAATTTTAGAATTCAGTGTTGACAAAGTTTTTCAAGGTTATAAAATTTAAAAGAAACAGCTAATCTGAACTAAAGTCTATGTGACTCCAAATTCTGCATGCTAAATCATTATACCTGTTCCTACCATCTTACTAAAACCTTGATTTAAATAATTGAAAATAAGTTTTAAAAAGAATATGGCTTTCTAACAGAATATTAACTGATGCCTATAGGGAAAAAAAAAATGTAAGTGCTAACTGAAAATACCATGCACTATTTTTTAGCTTAATTACGCTTTTATAGGAGCTCTAGTGGGACTGTGATTAAGGCATTTGGCTGCTAATCTAAGGCCACTGGTCTAAAACCACAAGCTCTTCGACATGAGAAAGATGATGCAGTCTGCTTCTGTAAATAATTACAGCACTGGAAGCCCTACAGGACAGTTTTTCTCTGTCTTATAGGGTCTCTATGAGTTAGAATTGATTTGATAGCAGAGGGTTTGGTTTGTTTGTTTTTTATCCCTTTAAATTAATTAAAATAATATAATTAATAGATCTTTCTTTTAACTAAAATCTGAATAAGAAGATTCCTACAAGGTATAGATATTTTTATAGCTCTATATTAGTTGTGGGAGTCCCTGGTTAAACATGTGACTGCTAGCTGAAAGGTTGGAGATTTGAAATAACCCAGATTGTCTTAAAAGACAGGCCTTAGGATTTGCTTCAGAAAGTTCACAGACTTGAAAACCCTATGGAGAAGTTCTACTCTGCATATATGGGGCTCACCTGAGTTGGAATTGACTTAATGGCAACTAAAAACAACAACAACAACATGTTAATGGTAAAGCATAACTAACTTGTTGAATCTTGGTACAGGCCCATTAAGATGGATTTTTGCATGCATGAGAAAACGATGAGTTTCTTGGACCAGAACTAATCCTAAGGAAAGAGAGAAACTATCAATAACTTTTGCCTAAAAACAAAGAATCAGCTAAAAGTAATTCAAATCAGACATGAGATTGGTTTAATTACAGAATTTCTCAACCATGGCGCTATTGATTTTTTGGACCTACTACTTTGTAGTAGGAAGTGGTCTTTCATATTTTGTATATATCTTGTATATTTTGCAGCATCTTCTATACACTAGATACCAGCAACAATGTTTCCTGGGCATGGGTGGATGGCAAAATCACAGGGGTTGAAAATCCCTCTATCACATGTGTTTGCCCACCAGTCTTTGGGGATTTGTATGAGATCTGGAGAGAGAAGATATTACATTAAAATGAAAAGGGACATTTTCACTTTCAAAAAGCCGGGAAGGAAAAGACATCAGGACATATAGTTTGGCTTTGGAATAGAGACACTTGAGAAACACTGGCCACAACTTCATGAAGCATAGAGTAGTTTGTTGTTGTTGTTGTTCAGTGTTTTTGAGTTGGCTATGACTCATAGGGACAGCAGACAAAAACTTTGCCTGGTCTTAAGCCATCCTCAAATTCCCATCACTGCAGCCCCTGAGTCAATCCATCTCACTGAGTATCTGTATTTTTGGCTGACTCTCTACTTTACTAAGCATGATGTGCTCTAGGGACTACTCCCTTCTGGCAACATGACCAAAATACATGAGAAAAAGTCTGGTTATTCTAGCTTCAAAGGAGCATTCTGGCTATACTTCTTCCAAGACAGACTTATTTGTTCATTCTACTGGACCCACCCACTGCCATCAAGTTGTATCCAACTCATAGCAACCCCTACTTGGGTTTCAGAGGCAGTAACCCTGTGGAAGTAGACTGCCCGACCTTCCTTATGAGGAGTGGCTGGTGGGTTTGAACTGCCAGTCTTCTGGCCAGCAGTCAAATGACTTAGGAACTATGCCACCAAGTCCAAGATATTTTCAGTATTCTTCAGCAATACCACAATTCAAATGCATCAACTCCTCAACTCCTCTTTGGTCTTCCTTATCTATTATCTAGCTTGCACACACATGTGAGATGATTGAAAATACCATATTTTGCGTTGGGTGCACATTAGGCCTCAAAGTGACATCTCTTTTGAAGCAGATTTTACCAGTGTGATATGTCTTCTGATTTCTTGACTGCTGCTTTCATGGGTGTTGATGTGGATCCAGGTAAAATGAAATCCATGTTGCCTTCAATCCTTTCTCCACTTATTGTGATTTTGGCCATTGGTCCTGTTATAAGGACTTTTGTGTTTTTTTTATGTGGAAGTATAATCCTTACTGAAGGCCATAGTCTCTGATCTTCATCAATAAGTGCTTCAAGTTGTCTTCACTTTCAGTAAGCAAGATTGTGTCATTTGCATATCACGAGTTATTAATGAGACTTCTTCTAATACTGATGTCATGTTCTTCTTCATATAGTCCAGATTCCAGGATTATATGCTCAGCATACAGATTGAATTAGTATGTTGAAAGGATACAACCCTGATGTACACCTTTCCTGATTTTAAGTCATGCAATATCCTTTTGTTCTGTTTGAATGACAGCTTCTTGGTCTATGTACAGGTCATAAGCATACTTCAGTGTTCTGGAATTCTCATTCTTCTCAATGTCATCCATAATATGTTATGATCCACACAGTCAAATGCCTTTGTGTAGTCAATAGAATGCAAGTAAATATCTTTCTGGAATTCTTGCTTTGAGGCAAAATCCATCTGACATCAGCAATCCCTTGTTCCCATCACTTTTGTGAATCCAGCTGGGGGTTTTGGCAATTCCCTCACAAAATTTTACTTATATACAATATTAATGATATCTTCAATAATTACCACATTGTGTTACATCACCTTTCTTTGGAACAGGTACAAATATGGATCTCATTCAATTGGTTGACTGGGTAGCAATCTTCCAAATTTCCTGGCATAAATGAATGAGCAGCTCCAGCACTGAATCTTTTTGCTGAAACATCTCAGTGGGTTCCCATTAATTCCTGGAGCCTTGTTTTTTGGCAGTGCCTTCAAAGCAGCTTGAACTTCTTTCTTCAATAAATACCATTGTTTCCTGATCATGTGTTACATCATGAAATGTAATGTTGACCAGTTATTTTTGGTACGGTGAGTTGGTATATTCCATCCATGTTCTTTCTTATGCTACCTGTGTCATTCAATATTTTACTCTTAGAATCCTTCAACATTGCAACTGGAGGCTTGAATATTTTCTTCATTCTTTCAGCTTGAGTAGTGCTGAGTGTGTTCTGCCCTTTTGTTTTTCTAACTCCAGGTCTTAGCACATTTCATTATAATATTTTTCTTTGTCTTCTTGACAATATTTGTTCAGCTCATTCATTTCTTCCATTCACTTTAGCTCCTCCTCATTCAAGACCAGGTTTCAGAGTCTCTTTTGACATCCATTTTGGTCTTTTCTTCCTTTCTCATCTTTTTAATTCCTTTTGCTTTCTTCATGTATGATATTGTTGATGTCCTCCCACCACTTGTCTAGTCTTTGGTCTTTGATGTTCACTGCTTCTGATCTATTCTTCAGATGCTCTCTAAATCTAAGGTTGGATACAATCAATGTCATGTTTTGGCTTTTGTAGACTTGCTTTAATGTTCTTCAGCTTCAACTTAAACTTGTATATAAGTAATTGATTTCAAAGTCAGCTCCTGGCCTTGTTCTGACTGATAATTTTGACTTTCTTCATTGTCTATTTCCACAGATATAGTCTATTTGATTTTTGTGTTTTCTGTCTGGTGAGTTCCACATTCATAGTCAACATTTATGTTACTCATAAAAGGTATTGCAATGTATAATTCATTGTTCTCACAAAATTCTATCATGTGGTCCTTAGCTTCATTTCTTTTACTAAGGCCATATTATGTGAGTACTGATGACTCTTTTTTGTTTCCAACTTTCACATTCTAATCATCAGTATTTATCAATACATATTTAGTGTATGCTTGGTCAATTTCAGACTACAAATGTTGGTAAAACTCTTTAATTTCTTCATCTTTACTTTGGTATGTAAATTTGAATAATAGTAGTGCTAACTGGTCTTTCTTGTAAATGTATGGCTATTATTCTATCACTGACAACATTGTACTTCAAGACAGATCTTGATATGTTCTTTTTGAGGATGAATGTGACACCATTCCTCTTCAATTTTTCATTGCAGGCATAGTAGACCATATGATTGTCCAATTTTAAATGGCCAATACTAATCAATTTCAGCTCACTGAAGCCTAGGATATTGATCTTTATGTGTTCCATTTCATTTTTGACAACTTCCAATTTTCCTAGATTCATACTTCATACATTATACATTCTGATTATTAATGGATGTTTGCAGTTGTTTCTTGTCATTATGAGTTGTGACACCTCAGCAGATGAAGGCTCTTCAAGATTTACTTCATCCATGTTATTACAATGGACTCTACTTTGAGGAAGCAGTTGTGTGCAATCATATTTTGAGTGTCTTCCAAACTGAGAGGCTCATCTTCTGGTAATATATCAGATATGATTATACCTGTTCACTGGCATATTTTCTCTAGGAAGACAAATTAAGTGTACACTTTGTGCTAGAAAGAAGAGATTTTGTCTACCTTAGAGAAAAGAGCTTCAGGTTTTATAGAAATAGTAGCTGTACTTTGGGAAGAAGAATGCAGTACATGCTAGGCTCAAATATCATTTAATAGCATGAGGGCATACATGATGGGATAAATAATGATTTGTTGAGGAAAACATTGAAGATAGTGGTAATAATTACTTAGATAAAATACAGCCATCATCACAGAAAACATTATTTTTTTTTTCCCAGCATTTTTATTTTAACATTTTTATTGTTTCTTTAATGGTAATACTAGAGTAGAACTGACCCATAGGGTTTCCAAGGCTGTAAATCTTTACAGAAATAGATTGCTTTACCCTTCTCCTATGGAACTGGAGGGTTCAAATTTTGGTCAGCAGCTGAATGCTTTAACCATGATGCCACCAGAACTCCAGTGGCAATATTAGAGATCATAACATGCATACTTGCTTTTCTCTGCCTAGTTTAATTGAATACTTTATAACTTAATAAAAAATTTAAAAAATGATTTAATACCATTTAGTAGTCCCCACTACCCAATATATAATAATTTTTATCTCATATTTTACTTTTTATATGATGTAAATACCACATCACTATCATTGTTGTTTCAATCTCCTAATATTACTTTAGGGGGAGCTCTGGTAGCGTAGTGTCTAAGGCACTTGACTGCTAACCAGAAGGCTGGTGGTTCAAACCCACCAGCCACTCCTCTGAAGGAAGATGGGGCAATCTACTTTCATAGTGATACTGCCTCAGAAACCCAAAGAGGGGTCGCTATGAGTCGGGTCCAACTCGACGGCACACGACAACAACAACAACAACACAATATTGTTTTATAATTCCCACATATTTACTCCTTCTGATAATCTTTATGTTTTGTTGGCAGTTCTATCTTTCCATCTGTGATTAGTTTCCTTCCATACTTTGGTAATAGTTTTAGAATCTGCTAGTGATTAATTCTTTCAGCAAATAATTGAATAACATCATTTTGAATGCTATTATTGCTGAATAGATTTCTATGTGGTCAGGTTTGATGCTACTGATATTTAGTTTTAGCATTTTATTTTGTTTTGTCTATTTCAAAAGTGTGCCTAGGGCATTTGACTGCTAACCAGAAGGCTGGTGGTTTAAATACACTGGCCACTCCTAGGAAGGAATATTGAGCAATCTACTTCTGTAGAGATATCACCTCAGAAACCCAAGGAGGGGTCACTATGAGTGAGGACTGACTCCATGGCAGTGAGAGTTTTTTTTTTTTTTTTTTTAATAAAACATTTCAAATGGTTTTAATATTTTAAAGATGCCATTCTATTGTCTTCTGGCTTCCAAAGTTCATGCTAAAAATTTAACCAAAAGCCTTGTTATTTTGCCTTTGAAGGTAGTGTGATTTCTCTTCTACAACTGTTCTTAATATTTTCCTTCTGATTTCCAGCAAGTTACCTATTACATGACTAGATGTGGTTATCTTTGCATATATTCAATTTGGGTTTTACTGAGCTCTTAAAGTATGTTGTGTGATAACTTTCATTTGATTTGAAAAATCCTAGACCAATATTTCTCCAAATATTGCTTCTATTCTATTTTCTCCCTCCCCTCTTAATGGGACTATTCATGCATATCCCACATGTGTGCGGTGCTTTCATTTTTTCTCCTTCAATGTGTTTAATTTTTATTGACTTACCCTTGATTTGGGAACTCCAGTGGTGTAGTGCCTAAGGCATTTGGCTGCTAACCTGAAGGCTGGCAGTTCAAATCCACTACCCACTCCTTGGAAGGAAGATTGGACAATCTACTTCTGTAACGATACTGCCTCAGAAGGGTCACAACAAGTCAGATCAGACTCAATGGCAATGAGTTTGATTTTTGGTTTTGGTTTACCTTTGATTTAGGTAATTCTTTATTATGCTGTATCTTTTCTGAAATTAAAGTAATCCAAGAGTGAATGACTTCAGATTTTGTGTTTTCTTCATATTTTCTTCCATATTGCTTACATTTTCCTTTAATTTCTTTAATATCATAGAGCTATCATGAATTTAATATCTCCTAATTTCTTTATAAGGAACTCTGGTAGTATAATGCCTTGACTGCTAACCAGAACTCCTTGGAAGGAGGATTGGGCATTACTACTTCTGTAGTGATACTGCCTCGAAAATCCGAGAAGGGGTCTTTATGAGTTGAAGCCTACTCAATGGCACATAACAACAACAACAACAATTTATTTATATGGATCATCTCTATATCTCCTTCCCTTTACTACTTTTTCTTTCTGTTCTGCCACTTACCTTTTTGCTGAATTTTTTTCAAGTTTCTGTTGTGAAAAATACAGTAGATATTTTAAAAATGTTCTTTATTTTGTTGCTCTTGTTGAGAATGTACTCAGCAAAACCTATACCACTCAACAGCTTCTACATGTATGATTCAGTGACATTGATTATGTTCTTAAAATAGTGCAACAATTCTCATCCTCCTTTTCTGAGTTGTTCCTCTTCATTAACATAAACTCACTGCCCACTAATTTTCTGAGCTCTGGTGGCATAGTTCCTAAGGCATGTGACTGCTAACCAGAAGGCTGATGGTTCAAACCCACTAGTCACTCTTTGTGGGCAATCTACTTTGTAGAGATACCACCTCAGAAACCCAAGGACAGGTCGTTATGAGTCAGACCCAACTTGACAGCAGTGAGTTGTGTTTTTTTTTTTTTTTTTAATCTTTCCGACTCGATGGCAAACAACAACAACAACAACAACAACAATCTTTCAAGTTGCTGTTATCAGTTTGTATTCTTATACATAGATCTTTAAAGAGCATGATGCTTAAGGCATACTTTCTTTACTTGTTAAGCTGAACTATGAACAACTGCCTCCTTTGCATGAAACCAGAACTGGATAGTGCCTGCCTACCTTTAATGAACATTTTGATCAAGGATTCCATAGAAGAATCCTGACCAAAAAGGGATAAAGGCAGAACAGAACTTCAAATCCTAGTTAACTCCATAATTTCTAGAGCCATGGAGGCTAGAAGAATCCCTGAAACTCTTTAAACCTAAAACCAAAAATATCCCCTGTGGTCTATTTGATATAAAACCATATTTTAACTTAACTAGTAAAAAATAAACTAAAGTGATTCTCAATTACAATACTTTCCTCCAAAGAATTTTTTTTTTTTTTTAATTATTATTATTGTGATTTGGGTCACTTCACTTTCCATACATCAGTTCACATACACTTTGCCTCATGACGTTGACTGCAATTTCCCACAATGCAACAGCTCACCTCCTAATTCTTTCCCATAGTTACCTCTTCCCTGTATCTTTTCCTCCCATGCACTCCTGTCCCCCGAGCTGTCTCCCTGTGTATACACAGACCTTCTATTCTCCCATAATTGATCTCTCCAAGGAGTGTATACTTAACGTAAATGTTCAGCTCATATGCTTGAACAGTAGTGGGTTCAATTCCAGACCTGAACGGTGGCTAGGGGCCATAGTCTCAGTGGTTCCATCAGGCTATATCAAACCAGCAAACTTGGTCCCCTCCCTCTTTTTTTTTTTTTTTTCATTAAAAAGATTTTGAGTTTTGTTCTACTTTGTTCTCCCACTTCATCCAGGATCTCTTACATAGATCGCATTCCAAGTGGTTGACCATGGTATCCATGCACCATCTGGTTCTTCTGGTCTCATAATCATACGGGCTGAGGATCACATGGTGTACCAGTCACTTGGGCTAATTGTTTCCATGTGTCTTTGATTTTCTTCATTGTTCTTTGCCCTGGATGAGGAGAGACCCATTGTTGCATCTAGATGGGTGCTTGTAAGCTTTTAAGATCCAGTCACTACTTGCCAAACATTGTGGAAAAATGTTTTTGTGTAGTATGTTATACCAATTGAGCTTGATGTCTCCTGTGACTATGGTCCTGAACCCATAGGTCCAATTACTTGTTCCCTCTATGTAGCTGGCTGTGGCCAATAAGTGACTACAAACTTGTCCCTTATCAGCTCTACTATATACCTGGGAATTCTTTCAGAACATACTAATGCACTTATAGAAACATCATCTGCCAAACCTATACATGGTCATGGGCACTACTGCATAAACATACCTAATATTTCAGCCTGTGCACTCATCTATCCACTCATAGATCAATGTTTGTTTTCACTAACTATGCAGTATTGTATATGCAAAAGGGTTCATCTTTGTTGTCTGCACATCCCATGTACCTCTCTATGTCTTCCTCTCCTCCAAAGATTAAGTTTTGTTCTGGCAAGAAGTTAAATTTGGTGCATATTTTGGTCCTTTCAACGATTTCTATAGTTACTCTTTTACTGTTTTCCTTTGCCCCTAACAGTAGTCAAGGCATGTCTCTTACTTCTAGTAAATTTTTTTTTTTTTTTTAATTATTGTGACCTTGTCTTACTGAGGTCTCAAGCTAAAGTCTGAGAATATTCATCAAGGTCTCTTTACTGAAGCTCAGACAAAAACTATCTTCCATTCATCTAATATTGTTTGGCTTCTTCAATCTCTGCTAGCATCTCCAAGTTCCTAGTAGTTATTCTGGACCACATCTCCCAGAATCTCTCATTGTGAATGCCAAAGACCCAAGGAGAATTCCTGTAACAGCTTATGGCTCTTTCTCTAAATCCCCATTCATTTGAAACCTTGTCCCCTATACCACAGTCACAATGACATAGTTGAACTCCAGTTTCTTTCTCCTCTACATAGTGAGATTGCTACTTGTATCTTAGCCTCTTTGTAGCAATTACATAATCGGAAAATGCCCTTGGGAAAAGTGTTGGCATGACTATGATATTAGTAACCTAATCTTCCTTCTTTCAATGAAACCTGAAAGAAAACTTTCAACAAAACCCCACTGATCACTCACTGTTCAATGCCTTGTCACTTTTATTTATTTATTTATTTTAACTTTTTATTTTGATTTGGGTAAACATTTGCAGAGCAAGCTGGTTTTTCTTTCAACATTTCATAGACTTATTTTGTTTCATGATGTTGATTGCAATCCCCACAATGTAAAAACCTCTCCTTCTACCTCCTCCTTATAGCTACCAGTTTCCTTTGCCTTTCTTTCCTATACGTTCCTGCCTTCTGAGATTTATCCGTGGGCAAATGATGCCCTTCATATCTCTTATGGTTGCTTGTTCTAAGGAGTGCTTACCTTTCTTGTAGTACTATTCATCTCATGGAGATCTGTCTGTCTATAGTTTGGCACTATATGGAAAGTTGAGCCACAAGGGTAAGTTCACTTCCGAGCATGAAGTGTGGCTAAAAGCTGTATTCTCAGGTGTTTCATCAGTCTAGCAAACCAGTAATATTTAATATTTAATATTTTAAGTTTTGTTCCAGACTTTCTCCACTCTATCTTGGATCTTCTATTTTGATCCCTTTCAGAGTTGTTCATAGTGGTAGCTGGGGACATCTAGTTCTTCTGAACTCAGAGTCATGGAGGCTGAGTTCCCACAATTCACTTGTTCATTGGACTAATCATGCATCTTTGATAGTTTTCACTTTTCTTTGCTCAAGACAAGAAGAGATAAATAGTTGCATCTTAGATGGCTTTTCACAAGGTTTTAAGACCCAGTTGTTACTCACTGAAGTAGGATGTAAAACAATATTTTGTGTACTATGTTATGCCAATTGAGCTTGATGTCTTCTGTGAATATAGTCCCAAGTCTGCAGGCCCAGTGCTTTAATCATTTTTAGTTGTTGCCAGCAGAAAGGAAAAAATCTAATCTCTCAGTCATCTTTTTTAATATCACACCATTTAAAATTTTAGTTTGATATGGCTTGAAAAAGTATGTTTGTCAGAGGACAGAGATGAACACCCACCCACCCACACAAAAAAGGAATTTCTTTAGTGATAAAGACATATTTTTAAGCATATGTCCTGGGTGGTGTTGTTAGGTGCCATCAAGTTGGTTCCAATTCATAGCAACCCTATGTACAACAGAACGAAACAGTCCTGTGCCAGACTCACAATCCTTGCTATATCTGAGCCCATCGTTGTAGCTGCTGTGTCAATCCATCTTGTTGGGGGCCTTCCCCTTTTCTTGTTGACCCTCCACTTTACCAAGCATGATATCCTTCTCCAGGGAATGGTCCCTTCTGACAACATGACATGACCAAAGTAGGTGAGATGAGGTCTGGCCTTTCTCACTTCCAAAGAGCATTCCAGCTTCACTTTTTCAAGGACAGATTTTCTTCTTTCTTTTGGCAGTCCATGGTGCTTTCAGTATCCTTCACCAAATCCACAACTCAAAAGGATCAACTCTTCTTTTGTCTTCCTTATTCATTGTCCAGCTTTCACATGCATATGATGTGATAGAAAATACCATGGTTTGAGTTAGGCACACCTTAGTCTTCATAGAGACATCTTTGCTCTTCAGCACTTGAAAAAGTTCTTTTGCAGCAGATCTGCCCACTGTGATACATCGTCTGATGTTTTGACTGCTGCTTCCATTGTTGTTGCTTGTGGAACCGAGTAATATGAAATCTTTACAACTTCAATCTTTTCTCCATTTATTGTGATGCTGCTTATTGGCCCAGTTGTGAGGATTTTTGTTTTTTTTATGCAGAGATATAATTCATACTGCAGGTTGTAGTCTTTAGTCTTCATCAGTAAGTACTTCAAGTCATCCTCACTTTCAGCAAGCAAAGTTGTGTTGTCTGCATATCGCAGATTGTTAATGAGTCTTCCTCTAATCTTGATGTCACTTTCTTCTTCATATAGTCCAGTTCTCGGATTATTTGCTCAGCATACAGATTGAATAAATGTCGTGAAAGGATACAACCTTGAGGCACTCCCTGATTTTAAACCACACAGTATTGCCTTGTTCTGTTCTAATGGCAGCTTTCTGGTCTGTGTACAGATTCCTCAAGTGCACAAGTAAGTGTACTGGAATTCCCATTCTTCTCAAAGTTATCCTGAAGTCAGTTATATTCAGTCTAATTGCCAATGTTTTTGTCCATCTGCAGAATTATAAAAGGAAGATTAATTATTCAGAAGCATGACTCTAAAGCACTCTAAATCTTGAATCATCATAATAAAATTGAATAATTTTTTTGCTCCACTTCATTAAACTGTAAATGTATTTGAATGGTACTGTATTGGAAAACATTGGAAAAGTATTTTTTAAAAATTATCCATCTTTATATTTGTGTTCTCAGAAAATGACTCCCTTTCTTTTGTCTCCTCTAAGGTCTGAGTACCTTGACTCAGGCTTATCACTGTTATCCTTCAGTACTAAGACATAGTCTCACAACATTCTATTAGAGAAATATAAAACTAATTCTATTTTGAGGAGATAAAATGAGGCTTAAATAAACTAATTTGTTTTCCTAAAACATAACACTTAATTGTTGCTGTTAGTTGTTGTTAAGTTGGCCCTTACTCAAAAGACCACATGGACAACAGAACAAAATGTTGCCCAGTCCTCTGCCGTCTTTATAGTGTTTGTATGCACAAGTTCATTGTTGTAGGTACAATGTATTTTGAGTGACTTTCAACCTCTCGGGCTCATCTTTCAGTATTTTATTGGATAATATTCTGTGATTCATACGGTTTGCACTGGCAAATTTTCAGAAGTAGATCACCAGGCCTTTCTTCTTAGTCTGTCTTAGTCTAGAAGCTCCTCTGAAACCTGTCCACCAAAGATGACCCTGCTGATATTTGAAATATTGGTGATATAGCTTTCAGCATCACAGCAACACGCAAGCCACCACAGTACAACAAATTGAAAGATAGGTGGTATACCACCTATTGAAAAAAAAAATAAAAAAGCACTGCCATCAAGTTGATTCCAACTCAAAGCAACTTCCACTGTGTTTCCAAGGCTGTAAATATTTACATCTTCCTCCCACAGAGCAGCTGGTGGGTTTGAATGACCTGTTTAGTAGCCAAATGCCTTACCCACTATGCAACCAGAGCTCCATACTACCTACTTGTTGTTGTTGTTGTTGTTATGTACCGTTGAGTCAGACCCAACTCATATACTACTTAGTGGTGAATAAAATAGTGGGAAAAAAATCATATTTTTAAATTTACATTATAGCATTCTTTCTAATATAGCACACTGCCAATATTTAACCAAGTTTTCTGTGTTTGTGTGTGCATGAAAGAGAGAGATATCAGAGTATATCCTAAAAGTTTCCTGTTAAGTTGGGCTTTATATGAGACGTTCTTTGGAATTTCTGGTCCACAGTCTAAATAGGAGTTCTAGTATGTTGCTTCAGGAGACTCCTAGAACATTCCCACACAGTCCTGAATAGCGAATCTAAGAGTATGTGTTTTTAATTAATGGTGTTGCCTCCTTAATTTTGAAAGACTTCTTTTGTTTCTTTTGTGGTACCATAACATTATATTTTACCCTAATTACAGGAATAGTTTGAACAAATTTTGACTCCACTGCCTTTCTCTCTTGTGCATTAATGAGCTGGAAAAGAACCCAAACTCAGGCAGCAGAAGCATATTCAAAATCTCAACTTCACCACCATTTCAATTTAAATTGAGAATTTTTCAGCATAAACTCTTTTGAATATACACTATACCAGTGTGCTTAATGAGAATATAGTGCTATTGTGAATGTGAATTAAACTTAATCTAATTAAATTTAGTTAAATTAAGCTTAATTTAAGGACAAAATATATTTTGGGCTTGAGTTTAAAGACTCCTTTAAAATATGAATGCTTCTCTCCCCCTTTTAACCCTTGAAATTACAGATTCTCTGTGTAGCAGAAGCAGAGTACATAATAGGCTTTGTGAACATGTTGGTCTGTGTCTGCACAATCCTATGAACATTCATTTTTCTCCATCTACATTAGTGAGTAACCTAGCTACTTCACACCGCTTTATCTGTTGGGGAAGATTGCTGCATTTTTTGGTGGAGGTCTTGCAAGATGAAGGGATTTTAAATGGACTCATTTCTATGCATTAGCTCTCACCTCAATAGTAGAAACACCTACAAGCAGAATACCTACCCCAGGGAGATGCACTCACCTGCCCTAGGAAGAAGTATCCTTTCAATCAATCAACCACCAGACATCAGAAGGGCAGCATTCACATAGAGGGAAAGCTGAACAGAGAGAAATGCATAGATAAGAAGGGCACAGGGAAGGGAAGGGATAGTCACAGGGATGGGTAGGGAGGAGAGCTTTTGGTGGTTGGAGATTATAATCGGGCCTGTGAAATCAAATACCCATGAACTGTTGAAAGTAAAACTAATCTGGTTTGTAAATTTACACCCAAATCACAATAAAAAAAATTAAAAAAGAAAAAAAAAACTGGCTTTGCAGCTGCAACTTCTCAACTTTCTTTAAAACATGAGAGAACGAGTTGCTTTCATTTCTGTGGAATGAAAATGCCACTTGTCAAAGACTGCTGCAACCCCTGTTCATATTTCGATAAGCAATTTCAATTTTGATTTTCTTTTCCTAATAAAAAGGATAAACTGTTCAAATATTTTTTTCCTAGCTAGTATAACCAGTGGAGTATGAGAGAAAAGAGGATTAATTATAATAAACTAAACATGAATATTTTTGAAAAACATTTATATCGAATAATCAAAAATTTTAGAAGGAGAGTGGATTTTGAAATTTGTCTAATTCTTTCATTTTACACATAATAAGGCTGAGGCATTTATGGGTTCAACATAACACATTTAGTTAATGATAAAAATCAACACTAAGACCCAAATCTCCTAACCCCATTGATAATGTTCTCTCCTTACTCTAAATACCAAATCACTTTCAAGAGGGTGATGTTCCAGCCTCTTCTTATTTTCACAAAGGAAATTACATTTGGTTATCTACGAAAGATTCTTATACATTTTGTTTCATTAATCAATTATATGATGTATTTATTTTGGTAGATTTTTAAAATAACTTTTCATTGTGATTTGGGTGAAAGTTTACAGAGCAAAGGTGTTTTCTATTTAGCAATTCAAACAAATTTTGCTTTATGACATTGATTGCAATCCCCACAATGTAACGCACAATTCCAGCTTCTTACCTGTGCTTACCATTTTCATTTGTCCTTCTTTCCTGTCCTTTCCTGCCTTCTGAGCTTTATCCCTGGGTAAATTCTGCCCTTTTGATCTCCTATACTTGATTGTTCTACAGGGTATGTACCTTCCTGGTCTTATTTTTCATCTTTTGGCTGAAAGTTAATCTGTAGGGGTATGATTAGTTTCAGGATTTAAGGATGTCTTAGAATAGCTTCTCTAGAAAAAATAAAATAGTGAAGCACATGCTGTTGTTGTTAGGTGCTGTTGAGTTGGCTCTGACTCATAGTGACCTTATGTACAACAGAATGAAACACAGCCCAGTCCTGTGTCATCCTCACAGTTGTTGTTATGTTTGAGCCCATCATTGCGGCAACTGTGTCAATCTATCATTTTGATGGTCTTCCCCTTTTTTGCTGACCCTCTCTACTTTGCCAAGGGAGTGGTCCCTTCTGACATAACCAAAGTAGGTGAGATAAAGTCTGGCCATTCTTGCTTCTAAGCAGGATTCTACTTGCACTTCTTCCAGGACAAATATGTGTGTTCTTCTGGTAATCCATGGTATTTTCAGTATTCTTTGCCAACACCACAATTCAAAGGCATCAACTCTTATTCCATCTTCCTTATTCACTGTCCAGTTTTCACACACATATAAGGCAATGGAAAATATCATGGCTTGGGTTAGGCACACCTTAGTCTTCAAAGTGACATCTTTGCTTCTTAACACTATGTGTGGGAGCTCTGGTAGCATAGTGCCTAAAGCACTTGACTTCTAACCAGAAGACTGGCGGTTCAAACCCACCAGCCACTCCTCAGAAGAAAGGTTGGGCAACCTACTTCTGTAGTGATACTGCCTCGGAAACCCAAGGAGGGGTCGCTATGACTCTGGTCCGACTCGATGGTAAATAACAACACCAACACTATGTGTTAGACTGGGTTCTCTAGAGAAGCAAAACCAGTAAAGCTTATATATAAAAAGAGAGAAAGAAAAAAATTATCTTAGGAAAATGGCTCACACACTTATAAAACCTAGCAAGTCCCAAGATCTTGGATCAAACATCAAGCTGGAGGCTTTTCCCAACTCACACAGCTACAGGAGCAGACGAGCTCAAGGTTGGCAGGCAGTATAATGGGTGTTGACTGCAGTGAATGATGAATCCAAGACCTCCAGGCCAAATGGTGGATTGTTTGCTCATGGACTGTTGTAGGCAGCACAAAAGAATCCCGATCCACAGAAGAATGTCTCTTTTCCCAGGATGTCCATAAATATACCTGAAGCAAGCCATACCCCTAGGGAACGTGCCTTTCAATGGATTGGCTACTCAAAACACATACATCTGATCCCATCAACCTACATCACAATTGTTTAAACCACACAGAATTGTGGTCCAGCCAAGTTGATACACAGCTCCAACTATCACACATTATAAAGAGGTTGTTTGCAGCATAGTGGGAAAATATGCTGCAAAAGACCTCTTTAAAGTGGTCTCTACATATATATGTGTACATATATTTATATATGTACACATATATATGTAGAGAGAGAGAGATTGAAATTTATCTCAAGAAAATGGCTTACACAGTTTTAGAAACTGGCAAGCCCCAACTCTGTCAAACATCAGGCTGGAGGCTTCTCCTGACTCAGGAAGCTTCAGGGAATGATAAACTCAAGATTGGCAGGCAATACAGCAGGCCACTCACTGCAGTGACTAATGAATCCAAGATCAAGAAGTAAGGTAACAGGCCAGGGAGGCAACAATCTCAAATTGACAGGCAATACATCAGGCTCTGGATCAAGTCCAAATAAGAAGATCAGATGACAAGCCAGAATCAGGATCCAGATGGCACAAAAAGCCAGAGAGAATTGCCAGAACATCCATATATATATACTGGAAGAAGGCCACACCCCTCAAGGAAACACCCTTTCAACTGACTGGCTGCTTATAGCAAATCTCATCATGGAAGTGATTACATTATATCACATTTCTTCATGGGGGATGACTACATCATCATTTCCAAACCACTGAGAATCATGGCCTAGTCGAGTTGACACACAACTTTAACCATCACAAAAAGTTTAAAAGTACGATAATTTTGGAGTTCCCACCAGTATATAAGACTGGTCTTTTGTTATTATTTTTTTATTATTTTCAGTTTTGTTCCACATTTTTCTCTCACTATATCCAGAACCTCCTATTGTGCTCCCTTTCATAGAATTCATCAGTGATAGTAAGGGCCATTTACTTCTTTAATCTCATGGTGGTGGAAGCTAGGGCTGATGTGGTCCATTGTTGTTGTTGTTAGGTGCCGTTGAGTTGTTTCCAACTCATAACGACCCCATGCACAGCACAATAAAACACTGCCCTATGCTGGGCCAGCTCCATAATCCCTGCTACACTTGAGCCCATCATCGCAGCCACCGTGTCAATTCATCTCGTTGAAGTCCTCCCCCTCTTTCGTTACCCTCCAGCCTACCAAGCATGACGTCCTTAGGGAATGGTCCCTTCTGACAACATGACCAAAATAGGTGAGGTGAAGTCTGGCCATTCTCTCTTCCAGGGAGCATTTTGGGTGCACTTCCTCCAAGACAGATCTGTTAGTTCTTTTAGCAATCCATGGTACTTTCAGCATTCTTCGCCAACACCACAACTCAAAAGTATCAACTCTTCTTTTGTCTTCCTTATTCATTGTCCAGCTCGCACATGCATATGAGGCAATTGGAAATATCATGGCTTGTGTCAGGTGCACCTTAGTCCTCA
>NW_006922487.1:204381-213614 GCF_000298275.1 Orycteropus afer afer | reverse complement strand
AATAAAACACAAGTAAACCTCTTTCTGGTATTCTTTGCCTTGAGCCAAGATCCATCTGACAACAGCTATGATATCCCTTGTTCCACGTCCTCTTCTGAGTCTAGCTTGCACCTCTGGAAGCTCTCTGTCAACATACTACTGCAACCGTTTTTGGATTATCTTCAGTAAGATCTTACTCATGTGTGATATTAATGACATTGTTCTATAATTTCCACAATCTGTGGGATCGCCTTTCTTTGGAATGGGTACAAATATGGATCTCTTCCAGTCAGTTGGCCAGGTAGCTGTCTTCCAAATATCTTGGCATAACCAAGTGAGTGCCTCCAATGGGGCATCCATTTGTTGAAATATCTCAGTGGGTATTCCATCAGTTCCTGGAGCCTTGTTCTTCGCCAATTCTTCAACTGCAGTTTTGACTTCCTCCTTCAGTACCATTGGTTCTAGATCATATGCCACTTCCTGAAATGGATGAAGATTGACCAGTTCTTTTTGTGTATTCTGTGTATTCCTGCCATCTTCTCTTGATGTTTCCTGCATCATTCAATATTTATTAAGGAAGTACCATGCAGGTTTCCACAATGATTGCACCATTTTACAGTCCCACAACCAGTATAAGAAGATTTCAATTTCTCCACACTCTCACCAGCATTTGTGGTTTTCTTTTTTTTCTGAACTTTGTTATTATTTCTGGGGTGAGATGTTATTTCATTTTTGTGTTGATTTGCATCTCTCTAATGGATGGTGAATATTTCTTCATGCAGTTTTGGCCACCTGAATGTCTTCTTTGATGAAGTGTCTGTTCATGTCTTCTACCTATTATTTCAGAGAATGTTTATTTCATGGATTGTTGAAGTGTTGAAATTTTCTATAAATTTTAGAGATGAATCCTTTATCTGATATGTCACTGCCAATTTTTTTCCCCCAGTCTGTAAGTTCTTTTTTTATTCTTTTAAGGAGACCTTTTGATGCACATAAATGTTTAAATTTTAGAATGTCCAAAATGTCTAGTTTGGCTTCTGTTTGGTGTTCTTAGTCATGTTTAATAGTGTAGTTGTTTTTATGCATTATGGCATGTATTAGGACCTCAAAGTTTGCTCCTATTATTTCTTCAAAGATCTTTATAGTTTTACGTTTCACATTTAGGTGTTTGATCCATCTTGACTTAGTTTTTGTATAAGGTGAGAGATACAGATTCTGTTTCATATTTTCTGTAAATGGAGATCCAGTTTTCTGAGAAGCATTTGTTAAAGAGTCTATCTCTTCCTTATTTAATGGGTTTCATCTCTTTTTCAAAAATTGGTTTTCCATAGGTAGATGGATTTACTTCTGAATTTTCAACTCTGTTCCATTGGTGTCCATCATTGCATCAATACCAGGCTGTTTTGACTATCGTAGCTGTAAATTGAGATTGAAGAGTGTAGGCCTCTTATTTTGTTCTTTTAACGTGCTTTGCTTATCTGTGGTTTTTTTTCTCTTTCACAAAAAATTGATGATTAGTTTTTCTATCTCTCTAAGGAATAATGATGCCATTTGGATCTGGACTGCATTATATCTGTAGATAACTTTGTGCAGTGTTGACATTTTCACGATGTTAAGACTTCCTATCCATGTTGTTTATTGTTGTTGTTGTTGTTATGTGCCGTCAAGTCGGACCTGACTCATAGCGACCCCTCCTTGGGTTTCCTAGGTGGTATCACTATGGAAGAAGATTGTCCCATCTTCCTTCCGAGGAGTGGCTGGTGGGTTTGAACCGCCAGCCTTCTGGTTAGCAGTCAAGTGCCTTAGGCATTATGCTACCAGAGCTCCTCCTATCCATGAACATGCCATATTCTTCCATTTGTGTGGTCTTTTTTGGTTTCATGTAGGAATGTTTTGTAGTTTTCTATGTATTAAGTCTTTTGTATCTCCAGTTATATTTATCCTAAGTACTTAATCTTTTGAGTGGATATTGCAAATGCTGTTGTTTCCCTGATTTCCTTTTCAGAATTCTCTTCATTAGTTTAGAGGAATCCAACTGAGTTTTGTATGTTGGTTTCATATTCTGCTACTTTGCTATACTTTGGTATTAGTTCTAGTAGTTTTCTTCAGTCTCTAAGATTTTCTTTGTATATGATGATATAATCTGCAAGTAGAGATAATTCTATTTTTTCTTTGCCAATTTGGATGCCTTTTAATATCCTTATTACTTTGGCTAGCACTTCCAATACTATATTCAATAGGAAATTTGGTAAAGGGCATTCTTGTGTAATTCCCATTCATAAGGGGAGTGTTTTCAGTCTTTCTCACTTGAGAATAATGTATGTTGATTTTATGTATATGCCCTTAACTATATGGAGGAATTTGTCTTTATTCATACTTTGCTGAGTATTTTTATTAGGAATGAGGTTGGCTGTTTTCAAATGTCTGTTTTGAATCAGTTGATATGATCATGTGGTTCTTTTCCTTTGTTTCATTTATGAGGTGGATTATGTTGATTGTTTTTCTAATGATGAACCATCTTTGCATAACTGCTATGAATCCCACTTGGTCATGACGTATTATTTTTTTGGTGTTGTTCTTAGGTGCCCTCAAACCAGTTCCTACTCATTGCAACCCTACAGAATCAAACACTGACGAGTCCTGAGCCATCCTCATAATTGTTAATACATTTGAGCCCATCATTATAATCTATGTCATTGAGGCACTTCCCTTTTTTCTCTGATCATCTGCTTTACCAAGCAAGATGTCCTTATCCAGGGACTGATCCCATCTGATGACATGACCAAAATATGAAAGAAAAATTCTAGCCATTCTTGCTTGTAAGGAGCATTCCAGAAGCATTTCATTCCAGGACAGATTTCTTTGTTTTTCTTGCAGTCAATGGTATATATTCAATATTCTTCATCAACACTACAATTCAAATGCATCAATTTTTCTGCAGTCTTCCATATTAATTGTCCAGCTTTCATATGCATGTATGGCTATTGAAAAGACAATGCCTTGAGTCAGGCTCACCTTTGTTTTTGAAATTATACATTTGCTCCTCTGTACTTTAAAGAGGTCTTTTGTGGCAGATTTGTCTAGTGCAATACATTATCTAATTTTTTGACTGTTGCTTGTGGAACCAATCAAAATGAAATCCTTGACAACTTCAATCTTTTCTCCATTTATCATATGGTTGCTTATTAGTCTAGTTCTGAGGATTTTTGTTTCCTTTATGTTGAGGTGTAATCTATACTGAAGGCTGAAGTCTTTATTTTTCAGTCAGTAAGTGTTTCAAGTCTTCTGCTTTAGGAAGTAAGATTGTGTCATCAGAATATCATAGGTTGTGAGTCTTCATCCAGCCCTGATGCCATGTTCGTCTCTACATTTCTATATTGATTACCTTCTTAAATTATTTGCTCAGCACTCCTTCCCCCCCGACCATATGTTGTTGGATTCTATTGCCTAGGATTTTCCAGAGAGTTTTTGCATCTATGTTTATGAGGAATATTGATTTACAACTTTCTGTTTTAGTGGTGTCTTGGCCTGGCTTTGGTATGCTTGCTTCATAGAATGAGCTTGGGAATAATTCCATCCTTTTCTGTGTTCTAGAATAGTTTGAATAGAATTGATGTCAACTCTTCTCAGAATGTTGTGTAGAATTAGCCAGGGAAACCATCTGGAGCAGCACTTTTATTTTGTTGGGAATTTTTTAATGACTTATGCAATTTCTTCTTTTGTGATGAGTCTATTCAAATTTTCTGCCTCAGATTTTGTTAGCTTCTGTAGGCAGTGTGTTTGTAGAAATTTGTCCATTTTTCTAGGTTTTCACATTTGTTGGAATACAGCTCTTCATAATATTCTATTATTATTTTTTCTATTTCAGTAGCTTCTGTTGTGATATCTTTTTTTTTCATTCCTTATTCATACAATTTGCATGTCATCTTCTTTCTCTCTGTTAAATTTGTGTTTTGCCAATTTTATTAATCTATTCAAAGAAACAACTTAGTTTTATGGATTCTTCCTTCCTTCCTTTCTTTCTTTCATTAGTGTTTCATTTATTTCTCCTTGACTATTATTTACTTTCTTCTGGTGACTGAAGTCTTTTTTTTTTTTTTTTTTTTTTCTAATTTATTAGAGATACTGGGTTAAGGTGTTGATTTTGGTTCTTTCTTCTTTCTTAATGTGTGTGTTTATTGCTGTAAATTGTCTTCTGGGCACTGTCTTTGCTGTGTCTCAAAAGATTTGTACATTGTGTTTTCATTCTTGTTTGATTCAGGAATTATTTTCCCATTTTTTATTTCTTCTATTACATGATAATTTTTGAAGAGGGTTGTGATAGTTGAAGATGTGTCAACTTGGCTGGACTCCAGTTGTGAGTGGTGGTTCCCATGATGGATCACATGACTGCGTCCTAAACGGCCGGTCAGTCTAGGGGGAGTTTCCCCAGGGGTGTGGCCTACCTGTAATACTATCCCAGGGACAAACTGGAAGAATGGCATTCCGGACTATATACTTCCTGGATCGAACAGTTCGCTGCTTGTCCTGGAGGTTTTCGGATTTTTTTTTTTTCCTTTGTTGGGAACAGTGACCAGCGCACTGCGTGTCAGCTTGATTCTCTCGGCTTTACTGTACTTACGGGAACCAGACGACTCTGGGCCCCATCTCTCTCCAGAGACGAACTTTGTGACTTGAACTCCTCTGCCATGTGTGCGAAAGCCAGACGGCCCTGGGCCCCATCCCCCCCCAGAGACGAACTTTTCAGCTTGAACTTGTCGGCTTCTACACGCTTGTGAGCCATTTATCTAAGATAAATTTCTCTCTCTCTCTCTTTCTCTCTCTATAAATATATATATATATACTTTGCTGGGTTTTGTGTTTCTCTAGAGAACCCAATCCAACACAAGGGTATTACTCAATTTCCATGTGTTTGCTTTTTTTTCTTTGATTTTCCTATTGTTGATTTCTAATTTATATAACATTGTTATCTGAGAAAATATTTCACAGCATTTTGATGTTTTCAAATTTATTGAGGCTTGCTTTGTGACATAACATATGGTTTATTATTGAGAATGCTCTATGTGTACTGGAAAAGAATGTTTGTTATGCTATTGTTGGGTGGAGTGTTCTGTATACATCCATGAGGTCTAGTGGCTTGATTTTGTTGTTTATATCTTCTGTATATTGCATAAGTTTCTTTCTCGTTGTTCTGCCCTTCATCAGAAGTAGTGTGTTAATCTCTCCTTTATTATTATGCAGTTATCTATTTCTCTTTTCAGTTCTGATAAAGTTTGGTTTGTGTATTTTGGGCTCTTTGGGTGCACAGACATTTATTATGTTTATGTCCTCTTTTTAGATTGACTCATTAATCTTTATGTAATGTTCTTTGTCTTTTTTGCTAGTACTTGTCTCAAAGTCTATTTTATCAGAAATTAACATTGCCCATTCTAATTTTTTTGAGTTGTTATTTATTTGATATATGCTTTTCCGCATTTTTTTAAATTTAAAATAGATATTTATTTGATCTATTTTAATGTATATTTTAACATAAATCCTATTATTTAAACAAATCAACAGCACAATTATATAACTGAAAATAAAAAAAAAAGTAGAACAAATTAGACAATATTTGCAAGAAGAGAGTATCTATATGTTATGTTTCTTTGAATCCTCTGAAACAACAATTCATTTTCATACTTTTTAAATCTTTATTAGATATTTACAGTTTGTAGGATATTTTATTGTGTTTCCCTAATGAACAAAATATTGCATATTGTTAAAAATATAGAAGCTTTGTTTTGTTTTCTAATTGTGCTTTGGGTGCAAAATTTGTTTTATATTCTACAGTTCATATACATTTGATTTCATGCCCCAGTTACCATCCACAACCATAACCTGTTCTCTTACCCTCCCTTTTCTGTGACACCCTTACCTGTGCCCTTCTTAACTATACATTCCTGTCTGTCCAGCTTTCTCCCCATGTGAATTCCGCCCCTCTGGTGCCCCATGGCCAATTTCTCCAAGAGGTGTATCTCCCTAGAGTAGGTGGGGGCATCGCCCTGGGTTGGTTGTTCTGCATGTAAATCTTTCTATTGTTGGACTGAGAACCAATCCTTGGAAATGAGTCCTATCCTAGGCCCTAAAGGTATTCCAGGGCCATAATCTTGGAGGTCCCACAAGACTCCATCTGACCAGTAATTCTTGTTATTATTGTGTTTTTGAATTTTATTCCACATTTCCCCCACATACACTCTATTCAGGATATCCAGTACAGATCCTTTCCTGAATGGTTGGCATTGGTAATCGGGCATCATCTAGTTTTTCTGGTCTTGAGGTCCATCATATCCTTGGACTAGCTGTTTTCAAATACCCTTGATTTTCTTCACTTTTCCTCCCTTTATACTATATTCTTATGAATGAGTGATTATTTAATAGTCCCATTTCAATATGATTAGATAAGATGTTTAAAATGTTTATTTTTTTCAAATCTGATATTAATGTTAAAGCACCTGAAACTATGCTTAATTGTTGACAAAGCTTCCAGGAAGTATTTAGTGTTTTCAATAAGTCACTTCTTTGGTTCGCATGGAATCGTTGACTAATCAATGAGTAAAAATGAATTTCAAGCAGCCTTTTGGAAACTCATATACAAGCATTTTTCTACCACACAAAAGGTAAATCTCCAAATAGATGACTGGAAAGAAGGCCAGTTACAGATTCTGGATTAGGTCTCTGAAATTCTATAGATCTTAATTTTCAGGTCAGATTATTTCAAAAAACATGGAATTCCATTTGGTCTCAAGTAATATTGAATACAGAATATCCAATATACAATATAATCATTTTTATGTACTTAACAAACTACTCACTGAAGATTTTTTTTCTTTCCTTTTTTTTTTTTTTTTGGTAAGAAAAATAACCATTTGCCAAAAATTTACTCTTTCTCAGGTACTAGGTCAAGTATTTTGCATGCATTATCTCAATCAAAAGCAAACAAACAAAAAAAAAAAAAAAAAAAAAAAACTCACTGCTGTCAAGTAGGATCCAATTCATAGTGACCCCTCCTTGGGTTTCTGAGGCAATATCACACTATGGAAGTAGATTGCCCAATTTTCCTTCCGAGGAGTAGCTGGTGGGTTTGAACTGCCAGCCTTCTAGTTAGCAGTCAAATGCCTTAGGCACTATGCCACCAGAACTCCTTCAAGATATTTCATTGAGATAAATACTACTTTATTCCCATTTTATAGGTGATCGCACAGCTAGTAAATGGCAGTGGTAGGATCCAAAGACAAATAGGACTAAATAGGAGAGAAATAAATGGACAATTGCCTTGTTAATTTTTACTTTAAAAACATTCAGATCTATTCATATCTGTTAACCCAAAAGCAAAAAAATAGCAGTGTCCCTTAGTTACCTAAACTAAATGTCTTTATTAGTTTCATGCTGTCTCTTAAATAATAATCTGTCACTAATGTATATGAAATATCCATTGTTTATATATGAACATATACTACATCCTTTATGGCATATTACACTTTTTGAAAGGAACTTAGCAACCATCTACTCACTGTTACTTATTTTCTACCTATTTTCCATCTGTTCCTTTGAGGCAGAAAGATTTAAAGTGATTTGTTAAAGGTAAATATGAAGGAATACAAAGCCAGGATGAAAACTCAAAACTCTATTCAGATAAATTGTATTGTTTCTAAGTCATGGTGTGTCTAAGTTTGGAGATAGTGGATTGACTCAGAAATGTAATGACATGATCAGAGTCAAATTGCCAAGCTAATGAAGATAAGGGCTTTGGTGGATTAATAATATCTACTTTTGTCTAAAAAACTGCTTTATATTTTTATTATTCATTTGTTAGATTTTTATATATTCTAAATATAAATTGCTTATCAGATATATGATACACAAATTTTTTTTTTCCATCTTAGGGGTTGTCTTTTTATTTTTGTGCTAATGTTTTTAGAAATAGAAGGTGGCATCCACTTTTACAGGTTACCTTTCATACATAGATTGTATGCATGTAAAATATGCCAAGGAAATGAAATAGGTTTAACCCCTCCTATGGCATGGAGAAGTCAGGACCATGGTTTTAGTAATATAGAGTACAGGACATAAAATCAACATATGGATTGCTTAAAGTTGTTCCACCTCTAATTTGTCAGTTTGTCACACTTGCATGTTGTTGTAAGGCTAGAAATTATACCAAGAGTATTTGAAATACCACCAGGGTCATCCATGATGGACAGGCTCCACGGGAGCTTCCAGACAAAGACAGATTCCAAGGGACAGGGCCATCCACTTCTGAAAAAAGTGGCTACAGGAAACCTCAGGAGTAGCAGTGAAACACTGATACATTATTAGAAAAATATTATGAATAACAGTGAAATATTGTCATATAGTACTGGAAAATGAGACACTCATGTTGGAAGGCACTCCAAATATGACTGGGGAGGAGCTGCTCCTCTAAAAAGAATCAACATTAATGATGTAGATGGACTAAAGCTTTGGGGACCTTCATTTGCTGATGGGACACAACTCAAAATGGCAAGAAAAAGCTCAAACATTCGTTAATTATTAGAACATGGAATGCAGGAAGTATGAATCTAGGAAAAGTGGAAATTTTCAGAAATGAAATGGAATGCAATAAGATGGATATCTTAGGCAATACTGAGCTGAAATGGATTGGTTTTGACCATTTTGAATTAGATAATCATATTTGCTGATGTGGCAACACTCAAATTGAAGAGAAACAGCTGCAGACATCCATTAATCATTGGAACATGGAATATACAAAGTATGAATCTAGGAAAATTGGAAGTTGTCAAAAAGGAAATGGAACACATAAAGATTGATATCCTTGGCGTTAGTGAGCTGAAATGGACTGGATTTGGCCATTTTGATTCCAACAACCATATGATCTACTATGCTGGGAATGACAGTTTGAAAAGGAATGGTGTGGCATTCATCATCACAAAGGATGTTTCAAGATCTGGCCTGAAATGCAATGCTGTCAGTGATAAGATAATATCCATACACCTACAAGGAAGACCTGTTAATGTGACTGTTATTCAAATTTATGCCCCAACCACCAGATGAGGAAATTGAAGAATTTTATCAGCTTCTACAGTCTGAAATTGACCAAACATGCAATCAGGATGTGTTAACTATCATTGGTGACTGGAATGCAAAAGTTGGAAACAAAGAAGAATCACCGGTAGTTGGAAAATTTGGCCTTGGTGACAGAAATAATGCTGGAACTC
>NW_006922487.1:188579-202056 GCF_000298275.1 Orycteropus afer afer | reverse complement strand
ACCTATTTTGGTCATGTTGTAAGAAGGGACCATTCCCTGGAGAAGGATGTCATGCTTGGTAGGGTGGAGGGTTGACGAAAGAGGGGGAGGACTTCAACAAGATGGATTGACATAGTGGCTGCGATGATGGGCTCAAGTATAGCAGGGATTGTGGAGCTTGTGCGGGATCGGGCAGTGTTTCGTTCTGCTGTGCATGGGGTCGCTATGAGTCGGAAATGACTCGACAGCACTTAACAACAACAGCAACATGGTGGACTATACTTGGAATGACAAATTGAAGAGGAATAGTCACATTCTTTGTTATAAAGAATGTTTTAATGTTTATCCTAAAGCACAATGCTTTCAGTGATAGGCCAATATCCATATGCCTCTAAGGAAGACCAGTTAATATGATTATTATTCAAATTGATGGACCAGCCACTAAAGCCAAAGGTGAAGTAATTGAAGATTTCTACCAACTTGTGCAGTCTGAAATTAACCAAACATCCAATCAAGATGCATTGATTTTTACTGGTAATTGGAATGCAAAAATTGGAATCAAAGAAGAAGGATTGTTATTGTTGTTAAGTGACATCAAGTTGGTTCTGCCTCAAAATGACCCTCTATGCAATAAAAAGAAACACTTCCCAATCATATGCCATCCTCACAATCCTTGCTATACCTGAGCCCATGATTGCAACCACTATGCCAATCCATCTTGTTGAGGGTTTCTACTTTTTTACTGACTTACCAAGCATGATATGCTTCTCCAGGGAAATATTCCCTCTGACAACATAACCAAAGTAAGTGAAAAGAAGTCTGTCCATTCTCACTTCCAAGGAGCATTCCATCTGCATTCATTGCAGGACAGACATTTTCTCTTTTCTGGCAGGCCATGGTACTTTCAGTATTCTTTGCCAACAACACAACTCAAAAACATCTACTTTCGGTCTTCCTAATTCATAACAACAACAACAAGCAACAGTAAGAATTCTTTCATTATCCAGCTTTAAAATGGATATAGACTATTGAAAAAAACATGGCTTGGGTTAGGCTCACCTTAGTCTTTAAAGAGAAATCTTTGCTTCTAAACAATTTAAAGATATCTTTTGCAGCATATTTGCCCAGTGCAATATGTTGTCTGATTTCTTGACTGCTGCTTCCATTTTAGATTCAAATAATATGAAATCTTTGACAATTTCGATATTTTCTCCATTTATTGTGATGCTGCTTATTGGTCCAGTTGTGAGGAATTTTGTTTTCTTTATGTTGAGGTGTAATCCATACTGCAGACTGTAGTCTTTAATCTTTATCAGTAAGTGCTTCAAGTAATCTTCACTTTCAGCAAGCAAGGTTGTGTCGTCTGCATATCACAGGTTGTTAATGAGTCTTCCTTCAATCCTGATTCCATGTTCTTCTTCATGTAGTCCAGCTTCTCAGATAATGTGCTCAGCAAACTGACTCAATATGGTGAAGGATACAACTCTGATGCACACCCTTCCTAATTTTAAGCCATGTGGCATCCCCTTGTTCTGTTCAAGAATGGCCTCCTTGTCTATGTACAGGTTCCTCCTGAGCACAATTGAGGGTTCTGGAATTCCCATTCTTCTCAGTGCTACCCATAATTTGTTATGGAATGCTTTTGCAGAGTTAATAAAACACAAATAAACATCTTTCTGATATTCTTGTCTTTCAGCCAAGATTCCTTTGAAATCAGCAATATCTCTCATTCCACATCCTCTTCTGAATCTAGCTTGCATTTCTGGAAGTCCCTGTGAATATACTGCTGCAACCATTTTAGAATTATGTTCAGCAAAATTTTACTTGCATGTGATATTAATGACATTGTTCAATAGCCTACATTCTGTTCAATCACCTTTCTTGGGAATGGTACAAATATGGATCTCTTCCAGTAATTTGGCCAAGTAGCTGTCTTCCATATTTCTTGGCATAGATGAGTGAGTGCCTCCAGCATGGCATCCATTTGTTGAAATATCTGAAAGGGTATTTCATCAATTACTGGAGTGTTGTACTTTGCCATTTCCTTCAGTGCAGCTTTGACTTATTCCTTCAATACCATTGGTTCTTCATCATATTCCACCTCATGAAATAGATGAACATCAACCAATTATTTTTGTTACAGTGACTCTGTGTATTCCTTCCATCTTCTTTTGACACTTCCTGCAGCATTTGATATTTTGTCTATAGAATGTTTCAATATTGCAACTCAGAGCTTAAATTTTTTCTTCAGTTCTTCCTACTTGAGAAATGCCAAGCTTGTTCTTCCTTATTCTTTTTTTTTTTTTTTTAACTACAGGTCTTTGTACATTTTATTACAATTGACTTAGTCTTCTCGAGCTGCTCTTTGAAATCTGTTCAGTTCCTTTATCTTGTCATTTATTCCATTTGCTTTAGCTACTCTCTACTCAAGAGCAAATTTCAGAGTCTCTTCAGACATCCATTTTAGTCTTTTCTTCCTTTCCTGTCTTTTTAATGAACTTTTGCTTTCTTCATGGATGATATTTTTTATATCATCCCACAATTTGGTTTTCAGTCATTAGTGTTCAACGCATCAAATCTATTCTTCAGATTGTCTCTAAATTTGGATGGGATATAATCAAGGTAATACTTTGGTTTATTTTTTAATTTTTTCAGCTTCAACTTGGACATGCATATGAGCAATTGATGGTCTGTCCCATAGTCAGCTCCTGACCTCCTTTTGGTTGTAGATATTGAACTTCTTCATAGCCTCTTCCCACAGATGTAGTGAATTTGATTACTGTGTATTCCATCAGGTAAAGTCCACGTGTATAGCTGCCATTTATGTTGTTGAAAAAAAGGTATGTGTAATGAATAAGTTGTTGGTCTTGGAAAATTCTTTCATGTGATCTCTGGTGTCATTTCTATCACCAAGGCCATGTTTTACAACCACCAGTGATTCTTCTTTGTTTCCATCTTTCTCATTCCAATAATCAGTACATCGTGATTGCATGTTTGTTCAATTTCAGACTGCAGAAGTTGGTAAAAATCTTCAATTTCTTTTACTTTAACTTTAGTGGTTGATGTGTAAATTTGGATAATAATAGTATTAACTGGTCTTTCTTTTAAGTGTATGGATTTTATTCTATCCCTGAAAGCATTGTACTTCAGGATAGATCTTGATTCATTCTTTGTGACAATGAATGCCATCCCATTCCTCTTAAATTTGTCATTCCTGGCATCACACTAATGCACTGCTATGGAATCGGATCTGACTCATAGTGACTCCTCCATGGGTTTCCAAGGCAGTTTCACTATGGAAGTAGGTTGCCCAACTGTCCTGGCATAGTAGATTATATTAATGTCTGATTCAAAATGGCCAAAAGCCATCCATTTCAGCTCACTAATGTCTAGGACTTCCGTAGTGATACTGCCTCGGAAACCCAAGGAGGAGTCGCTATGAGTCGGGGCCGACTCGACGGCACATAACAACAACAACAACAATGTCTAGGATATCAATCTTTAAGTGTTTCATTTAATTTTTGAAAACTTCCAATATTCCTAGTTTCATATTTTCTGTATTCCATGTTCTAATTGTTAATAGATGCTTAAATCTGTTTCTTTCCATTTTGAGTCTTTCCCTATCATCAAATAGAGGCCCGCAAAACTTTCCTCCATCCACATCATTAAGGTCAACTTCACTTTGAGGAGGCAGCTCTTCCCCAGTTGTATTTTGAGTGCCTTTTGACCCAAGGGGCTCATCTTCCAGCACTATATGAGACAATGTTTCACTGCTATTCATAACGTTTTCACTGACCAATTCTTTGAGAAATGGATGACTCCTTTCTCCTCCAAATCTGCCTTAGTCTGGAAGCTCCACTGAAACTTGTCCACCTTGCAAATATCTTTCTTCAATAACATAAGCAAAAGCTACATAGGTGGATGTCATCAGATGGAATACACAGGAATGAAACAGATTACATCTGTGGAAAGACACAGTGATGAAGTTCAATATCATCAGACAATAATGGCCAGGAGCTGACTGTGGAACAGACCAGCAATTGTTCGTATGAAAGTTCAAGGGGAAGCAAAATAAAATTAAAACAAGTCCCGAGAGCCAACATGTGACCTTGTTTATATCCCGCCTGAATTGTGTGAGTATCTGAAGAACAGATTGATGCATTGAACACGAATGATCAAAGACCAGATGAGCTGTGTGATGACATCAAAAACATCATACATTGAGAAAGCAAAAGGTCATGAAAAAAAAAACAAGAAAGAAAGAAAAGACAAAATGGATGCCAAAAGAGACTCTGAAACTTGTTTTTGAATGGAGAGTAGCTAAAAAGAATGGAAGAAAGATGAAATGAAAAAGCTGAAGGGATAATATCAAAAAGCAGCTGGAAAAGACAAAGTAAAGTATTTTAATGACACGTATAAAGACCTAGAGTTAGGAAGCCAAAAGGGAAGAATATACTCAGCATTTCTTAAGCTGAAAGAACTGAAGAAAGTACTCAAGTTTCAAGTTACAATATTGAATGATTCTATGGACAAAATTTAATGATATAGGAAGCATCAAAAGAAGATGGAAGGAATACACAGAAACACTGTTCTAAAAACAAACAAAAAAAAAAGTTGATGTTCAACCTTTTCAGAAGATAGCATATGATCAAGGACAACTGATATTGAAGGAATAAGTCCAAGCTGCAGTGAAGGAATTGGCAAAAGAAAAAAAAAAAAAAAAGGTTACAACCATTTACAATAGCTACAAAAAGAAAAATTTACTTGGGAATAAATGTTACCAGGAACACAAAAGACCTACAAAATAAAAGCTAAAAAAAAAAAAAAAAAAACTTCAACAAACTATAAAAATCTACATAAATGGAAGAATGTAATATGCTCATGAATAGAAAGACTGAAGATTGTGAAAATATCAATACTACCAAAAATAATCTACACATTCAATGAAATATCAATCCAGATTCCATCAACATTCTTTAAAGACATGGAAAAAACAATCACTAATTTTATATGGAAAAGAAAGAGACCTCAGATAACAAAGAACTACTAAAGAAGAAAGTAGAAGGTCTCACACTCCCAGATCTCAAAACCTACTCTACAGTCACACTTGTCAAAACAGCCTGGTATTAGGGCAACTATAGACACATAGACCAGAGGAGCAGAATTGAGAAGCCAGAAACCGATTCTTCAAGCTATGTGTGGTAGTAAAAGTTGTTGTCAGCATGGCCCCGGTTGAGTGGCTGGGCAGCTGGATGTAGTTATTTCCCATGGTGAGAATGGTGATTAACTCCATGGTGGAATCTATTGGAGCAGCTGAGTAGCTGCTTTAGGGATGTCAGATGCTTGCAGTATATAAGAAGAAACTTTGAGGAAAATCTTCAGCTTTCTGGCATGCTTGAACCATGCATGTAGCCAATTCATTGTTCAGCAGCCTGCTATGCCCTGCCATGTCCAGACTTCTTCTGGACTTGAATTAGTGGCCTGCTGTGCCTTTGTACTTTTCAACCTTAGGTTGTCACCCTCAGCAACCAACAGCTATCTAACTGAAGAAAAACCTCCAGCTTCAGTGGGCTGGGACCAAGTGCTGAGATGAACCCCAAGGTTGAGGATCTTTCACCTAGCACTAAGAGTCTGTCACTTTGAAATTAAACTTAAAGCCTCCAAAATTGTAAGAGAATAAACTCCTGTTTGTTCAATCCATCCTATTTGTGGTATATTCTTGTCAGAGTGGCACTAGGTAACCAAAACACTATGGTTAGCTGATGTCTGACAAAGAACTAACATCCATTCAATGGGGAAGAGATAGTCTCTTTCACAAATGGTGCTGGCAAAATTGGATATCTATTTGCAGGAAAATGAAACAAGATCCATATCTCACACCATACACAAAAACAAATTCCAGATGTATCAAAAACATAAATATGAAACCTGAAGCTATAAACTTCATCAAAGAAAAAATAGGGGCAAACATAGGGGCCCTGATTTATAGCAGAAATAGACTCTCAAGCATAACTCAAGATGCACAAACACCAGAAGATAAACTAGATGATTAGGACCTTCTAAAATTTAAATTCTTATATGCATCAAAAGACTCCTCCAAAAGAATAAAAAGAGACCTTATAGAATGGGAAAAAATATTTGGCAATGACATATTAGACAAAAGACTTATCTCTAAAATGTATTGAATACTCCAACACCTCAACATCAAAAAGACAAAAAATCCATCTAAAAATGGGCAGAAGATATGAACAGACACTTCACCGAAGAAGATATCAGACAACCAACAAACACATGAAGAAATGTTTGGGATCATTAGGGAGATACAAATCAGAACAACATTGAGATACCCTCTCACCCCAGCATTACTAAGTTCAATAAAACAGAAAATAGCAAATACTGGGGGGGATGTGGAGCAATCAGGACCCTTATGCATTGCTGGTGGGATTGTAAAATGATACAACCACTGTGGAAACTGGTATGGTGATTCCTTAAAAAGTTGGAAATAGAGATATCATTTGATCCAGAAATCCCTTTACTAGGTATATATCCTAAAGACAAGAGAGGCAGGACACGAACAGATATATGCACACTCATGCTTTTTGGAGCACTATTCACAATAGCAAGGAGACAGAAACAACCTAAGCGCCCATCAGCCAAGAAATGGATAAACAAACTGTGGTACATGCACAAAAGGAATACTATGCAACCCTAAAAAATCATGTAGAATCTGCAAAATATCACCTAACATGGATGAACTTAGGGACCATTATGCTGAGTGAAATAAGTCAATTACAGAAAGACAAATACTGTATTAGTCCCCTATTGTAAAAAGTCAAGGAAAGGTTTATACATGGAAGGAAACTTTCTCTTTTGGTTATCAGGGATTGGAGGGAAGGGGAGACTAAATTCCTAGATGCATTGGAAATATATAATACAGAGAGAGAATCCAAAGATTATTAGTGGTTACTGGGGCTAGGAGGAAGGAGGAAAGGGTAAGCTTTTGTTTGGGTGGTGTGTTAGGCTGGATTCTTTAGAGAAGCAAAACCAGTAAAGCTTATATATATGTAGAGATAAATTTATCTTAGGAAAATGGCTCACAGTTATAGAGGCTAGCAAATTCCAAGTTCCTGAATGAAACATCAAGGTGGAGGCTTTTCCCGAGTCACACAGCTTTTCCCAACTCACACAGGGGCTGGCAAGCTCAAAGTTGGCAGGCAGTATACCGGCTGTTGACTTCAGCAGATGATGAATCCAGGATCATCAGGTAGATTAGTGCATTGTTAGCTCACTGACAGTTGTAAGTAGCACAACAGGATCCAAACCCACAGAAGGTTTTCTGATTTTCACAAGAAGTCCATATACATATATATTGGACGCAGGCCACACCCCTAGGGAAACTCCCTTTCAACAGATTGGCTACTCAAAGCACATATATCAGATCTCATCATGGGAATAACTACATCACAACTGCTTAAACCACTCAGAATTGTGGTCCAGCCAAGTTGACACACAACCCCAAATATCACAGAGGGCACTGAGTTTGTGCTAATAGTGGTGTGGTGCAATGTTTTGGAAAAGGATAGCAGTAATGGTGCACAACATGAAAAATGTCATCAATGTCCCTGAGGTATAAATCAGGAAGTTGTTATCTTGCTGAATATCTTCTTGTGTATGTTTTCACCACAATAAAAGTAAAAAAAAAAAAACAACAACAACAAAAATAATAAAATAAGATTACAGGAATTGATGGAATACCATTGAGATATTTCAATAAATGAATGCAATGCTGGAGGGACTTAGTAGTTTATGCCAAGAAATTTGGAATATAACTATCTTCCCAACTGACTGGAAGAGATCTATGTTTGTGCCTATTCCAAAGTAAGGTAATCCAACAGAATTTGGAAATTATCAAACAATAGTATTCATATCACATGCAAGTGAAGTTTTGCTAAAGATAATTAAACAACAGTTGCAGTAGTATATTGACAGGGAATTTACAAAAATTCAAGTTGGATTCAGAAAAGGATATCAAATGAGGATATAATTGCTGATGTCAGATATATCTTGGCTGAAAGCAAAGAATACCATAAAGATGTTTACCTGTGTTTTACTGACTATGCCAATGCATTTGACTGTGTGAATAATAAAGAAATTATATATATATATATATATAAAATGTGAAAAATGTGAATTCTGGAGCACTTAATTCTATTCATGAGAAACCTGTACATAAATCAAGACACTTTTAGTTAAACAGAACATGGGTTTAAAATCAGGAAGTGTGCATCAGGGTTGTATCTTTTCACTATACTTGTTTAAACTTTATGCTGAGCAAATAATCTGAAAAACTGGACTATATAAATAAGAATGAGGAATAAGAATGACAGCTCAGGGGTCAGGAGTGCATGGAGGGATGGACACAGGGAAGAGGTAACTATTTGGAGGAAGTGGGAGAGGAGCTCCTGCATTGGGGTAAATTGTAGTCAATATCATGAGACCAAAGTGTGTGAACTGTTGTATGGAAAGTGAATTTATTCTGTAAACTTTCACCCAAATCACAATTTAAAAAAAAACAAGAATGAGGCATCAGATTGGGTGAAGACTCACTAACAACTTGTGATATGCAGATGTCACAACTTTGCTTGCTGTAAGTGAAGATGACTTGAAACACTTACTAAAGAAGATTAATGACTACGGTCTGCAGTATTTATTACACCTCAATGTGAAGAAAACAAAAATCCTCACACTGGATCAATAAGTGGCATCATGAATAATGGAGAAGTGATTGAAGTTGTCAAAGATTTCATTTTACTTGGATCCACAATCAACACCTATGGATGGATCAGTAAAGAAATCAGATGTATTGCACTAGGCAAATCTCCTGCAAAAGACTTCTTTAAAGAGATAAGAAGCAAAGATGTCACTTTGAAGACTAAGGTACTCCTAATTGAATCCATAGGAGCTCTGGTAGCGTAGAGGCTAGGGCACTTGACTGCTAACCAGAAGGCTGGTGGTTCAAACCCACCAGCCACTCCTTGGAAGGAAGGTTGGACAATCTACTTCCGTAGTGATACTGCCTTGGAAACCCAAGGAGGGGTTGCTATGAGTCAGTCCGACTCAATGGCAAATAACAATATAACAATAACAACAATCTAAGCCATGGTATTTTCAATTGCTTCCTATGCATTTGAAAGCTGGACAATAGATAAGGAAGACTGCAGGAGAATTGATGCATTTGAATTGCAGTGTTGGTGAAGAATACTGAAACTACCATGGACTGCCAGAAGAATGAACAAATCAATCCTGGAAGAAGTGCAGCCAGAATGCCTTTGGAATTAAGAATGGCCAGACTTCATCTCACTTACTTTGATCATGTTGTCAGAAGGGACTACTCCCTGGAGAAGGAGATCATGGTTGGTAAAGGAGAAGGTCATCAAAAAAGAGGGCTACCCTCAATGAGATGGATTGACACAGTGGCAGCAACAATGGGCCCAAGCATACCAAAGATTGTAAGGATGATGTAGAAGTGGGCTGTGTTTTATTCTGTTCTATGTTGGGCTGTAGGGTCAATAAGTGTCAAAGCCAATTCCACTCCACTAACAATAACAAAGTTGCAGTCTTCATTTATCTTGGAAAAGGATCTTACCTCTAAAACACATAGAAGGTCTCTCTCTAACCTGAAAGAATTCAGGGAAAAATTGGCACTCTGAGACAAGCCTTGTTTTCTCTTTTTTTGGGAGATCCTTATGTAGACTTATTGACAATGTTCACAAAATTCAATAATTTTTCATAGCAGAACATAGGTGTAATGAACTTCTCTAAATATGTTTAGTGTAAAGCATTGCTGCTGAGGTAAAGAATGGCATGCCAAATCCCAGAATTTTATAAGAAATCATGTGTGTGTGTGTGTGTGTGTTGTGTATAAAATGTGTGTTTGTGCATATGTATATGTTGACGTAGGCACTCAGAGTACAAATTGAGAATTAGCTGGCACAGACAGGTCAAAGAACTAATAGGGCACACACTACACTATGAGGTGCCTCATGTAGCTCTGCTACTAATACTTTTTCTAGGCTTCTTTAACAAGAATCATACAACTTTATGAGGCAAGGAAAGCTCTTTTTGTGGAAATAAAAGCTCTCTAACTTCCTTATTTCAGTTCAGGTGGCACTCCCCTGCCCAGACTGAGTTATTTGCATGCAGAAAGTTCAATATCCAATTTGAATGAGTGAAAATATGTCATAAAAGAATTTTTAAGGTAATTAAGAAAGCCTCAATTGCCTATCCTTTCTAGGCTTTTCAATTCTCTCATTTATTATTTTTTGAGATATGTAAGTCTGTGTTTAGCCACCAATATAGTTGCATTTCAGGTAACTGTCAGATATTGACCTCATGAGCTAATTACTGCCCAGTATTGATCAATACTCAGCTGAGAGACAGAAATATTTAAAGAAGGTGGCATGAAGTATATGTGGTACATTTTGTTTCCCATATTCTATAAAATAATTTGATTGATTAATATCAACTCTGGTGGCATAGTGCTTAAGGCATTTGACTGCTAACCAGAAGGCTGGTGGTTCAAACCCACCAGCCACTCCTCAGAAGGAAGATTAGACAATCTACTTCCGCTTCGGATACCCAAGGAAGTGTTGCTAGGAGTCAAATTGACTTGACAAGTGAGTTTGGTTTTTTTTAGAAGATGAAAGTATATTGCTTAGCATAGTTCCAAAATGGCTGCAGCAGTATATCACCAGAGAATGGCCAGAAATTTAAATTGGATCTAGAAGAGGATGTAGGATGATGGATATCATTGCTGATATGAAATGCATAATGGTTGAAAGCAGACAATACCAGAACTATGATGACTTGTGTTTAAACTATGCAAAGGCATAGTGTGGATAACTAATTATGGATAACATTGCAAACAATGGAAATTTCAGAACATTTATTTGTGTTCATGTGGAACCTGTACATAGACCAAGAGCCATTCTTTCAAATAGAAAAAGGGGATGACGCCTGGTATAAAATCAAGAAAGTATTCATGAAAGTTGTATCCTTTCACCATACTTATTCAATCTAGATGCTGAACAAATAATCCAAGAAGTTCGACTATATGAAGCAGAATGTGGATTGAAGGAAGATTCAGTAACAACCTGCAATATGCAGATGACACAACCTTATTTGCCAAAACCAAAGAAAACTTGAAGTACTCATTGATGAAGTTCAAAGACTGCAGCCTTCAATATATATATATATATATATATGGATTACACTTCAACATAAAGAAAACAAAAATATTTTACAACTGGATCAATAAGCAACATCATGATAAATGGAAACAATTTGAAGTTGTCTAGAATTTCATTTCACTTGAATCCATAATCAACACCTATGAAAGCTGCAGTAAAAATCAAAAGATATATTACCTTGAGCAAATCTCCTGCTGAGGACTTCTTTAAAGTGTTCAAAGGGAAAGATGTCACTTTCTATCTGACCCAAATCATGGTATTTTCAGTCACCACATATGCATGTGAAAGCTGGACAGTGAATAATAAAGACCAAAGAAGAATGCAGGTCATTGCATTATGATGTTGGTGAATAATATTGAATATGTCAAATATAAAATATCTTTTTATAGTCTGGAAACAGAACACAACATAATAAAACTCCCTTTTCAACTATTAATTGATTGATTGTGTTGGGTTAGATTACATTATGAAAGATGCTTTTTATTACATTAGATTATATCAAATTAGATTCATTACGTTAGAGAAAATCAACAAGTCTGGTGTTTGGTCTAAGCTCTTGAAAACAGAGTCTAGCCAAGTTGATGTCTAAAATTAACCATCACAGAGATCAGCTTTCTGAATATGTTTGCTGACTGTGGTAGGTAGTAGTGTTTGGGAGCTGGGTTGCATTAGCTTATACTACTAACTCACAAGATTCAGTGATGAGCATTTCTTCCCAACTCTGAGGTCCTTCATGTCACATTTGTATCTTGAAATTGGCCTTGGAACCTTTGGGAGTGCTGGTGGTACAGTGGGTTAGGTCACTTAGCTGCTAATCAAAAAGTTGGTAGTTCAAATTCACCAGCTGCTATTTTCCTTTCTACTCTGTTTTGTTGGGTCAGTATACATCACAATCAACTTGAAGGTAATAGGGGAAGAACCTCTGGTTCATTCTAAAACTAAATCCTATTGATAATTAAAACAATATCAGTAAAATATATCATTTCATACCTATGTTCAAACGGTTTTAATATTACAGTCAATTTTAACTTTTACAGATTGCTATTGGTTCATTGGTGTTGACAAGCAAACTTGTGGGTGCATATTATTAGCTTTCTACAAAATGACATTTCATAAATCTGTAGGCAGAGTAACAAATTTTGAATTTTATGCATGAGAAGATTGATAGCTGGCACAATTATTAATTTCTGCAGGTTTCCTGTTGGTGGTATATAATTTGCAAAAGATATTTGCATTTCCATTCTACTAAAAGAAGCTATCTTTTCCTTAAATTTGAAAAACAAAATAACTTAAGCAATTGTAATCTAATAGTCCTAAAACCCAAGGGTATGTTAGCAATTCACATGAAGAGATGCCTGTGGCATGATAGAAGGATATCAAGATTTGTCAGAAGACTTGAGTTTGAATCCTAGCTGTATTTCTGACTAACTAATAGATCTTGTAGACCTTATATAATATCTCTATACCTGAGATTTATGCTATAAAATGTTGCTGTTTTTGTTGTTATGTGCCATCGAGTCAGACCCGAATCATAGTGACCCCTCCTTGGGTTTCTGAGGCAATATCACTACGGAATTAGATTGCCCCATCTTCCTTCCAAGAAGTGTCTGGTGGATTTGAACTGCCAGCCTTCTGGTTAGCAATCAAGTGCCTTAGGCACTATGCCACCAGAGCTCCTTGCTATAAAATAGGGACCTTTATTTACATTTCAGAAATAATTTGGAAACCAAATAAAATAATAGATTGAATATCTCCAGATGTTCCTATTTGGCAAATAAAAACATTTATGAAGGTTTTTTCTCTGGTTTGTATATATTGTTTGGTGCAGAATTAGCTGGTCATATTTTTTACTTGAAACAGAATGGCATGAAAATCTTTTATTCTCAAACCCCTTAAGGTACCTATATACCTTCTGGACCATTTCTCATCAGAAAAAACTCAAAGAAAATATCAAGTATCCTGAAAAGAAAAAAAAAAAAAATCTAAATCATTATCCTAAAAGGCAAAGTGTTTGTGTTATATATACCAAAACAAACAAACAAAAACCCAAACTCACTACCATTGAGTCAAATCAACTCATAGTGCCCCCTCCTTGGGTTTTGGGTTTACAAAAGTATATTGCCCAATCTTCCTTCTGAGGGGTGGCTGGTGGATTTGAACTACTAACCTTCTAGTTAACAGTCAAATGTCTTAGGCACCATGCCACCAGAGCTGTGTTGCATATATACTTACAAAAAAAAAAAAAAAAA
>NW_006922487.1:166221-188479 GCF_000298275.1 Orycteropus afer afer | reverse complement strand
CTGCTCGACATCTCGTATGCCGTCTTCTGACTTACAAAAAAAAAAAAAAGGAAGAACTGCTTAGTTCTATTTATTCTATTCTTTTAATATAGAAAAATTACATTTCTAACCATTCTCACATAGACTATAGAGGGAGAAATTGCTGGTCAGTGGTAGAATTTTTGCTTATGTGTGGGTTTGATTTCTAGCCAATCCACTTCACTATAGCCACTACCCATCTGTTAGCGGAGGCTGCATGTTGCTGTGATGCTGAATAGGTGTCAGCAGAGCTGCCAGACTAAGACAGACTATGAAGACAGGCTTGACAAGCTACTCCTGAAAATCAGCCAGTGAAACCCCTATGAATTATAAATCAAAATGATCTGATGCCATTTTGCATGGGATCACCATGAGCTGGGGGCCAACCTAATGGACTCTAGCAATAACATTCAATATTTGAAAATGATTACATTCTGATAGGAAGGCATAATAAAATGTCCTTAGCAGTTAGACTTAAGTAATAAAGAATAAACAAAAATATTTTGAAAAAATTCTTGTGGATCTGTATGTTCAAAACAAAGCTAACTGTGAAAAATCAATTGTTGTCATCACTTTATTTTTAAAGTGTGTTGAAGAAAGATGTCAGTGAATTTGTGAGTGTATAATTCAAATGCATTTACAGGGAACAAAATACACTTTATAAAAAGACCTAAAGTTATTGGATTTTTAGAAATTGTTTAATCTAAACCCTAGAGGAAGAAGGTAGGAATGATATAATGTGTGTCAGCTAAAAGACTATGACAACTGAGTATAAGAAAATTAATGTCTCATGTGTCTCTTTCAAAAATACAATATGAACAGACACTGTTCCTGTGATGTGTCCTTGAGTAGGCAATTAATCACAGAAAATGAAATATTGCCTGGTCCTGTACCATCCTCATGATCATTGGTCTGCTTGAGTTCCTTGTTGTGGCTATTGTGTCAATAGATCTTATAGGGGTATTCCCTCATTTTTGTTGACCCTCTGCCAAAAATGATGTCCTTTTCTCATGATTAGTCCCTCCTGATCACATGTCCAAAGTAAGAGAGTCAAAGTCTTACCATGCTTGCTTCTAAGGAACATTATGGTTTTATTCTAAAGACTGATTTATTTGTTTTTCTGAAAGCCTTTGCTATACTCAATATTCTTTGCCAACACCACAGTTAAAATGCACCGATTCTTTCCCTCCAGTTTTTGCATAAACAACATCATGATAAATGGGGAAATATTGAAGTTCTCAATTATTTAATCATTTTAGATAAACAATCAAAGACCATGAAAGCAGCAGTCAAGAAATGAAGCAATGTATTTCCCTGGAAAAAAAATTGCTGCAAAATACCTCTTTAAATTATTAAAAAGTAAAGATGTCACTTTCATGATGAAGGTATCCTTGCCTGACCAAAGTCATGGTCTTTCCAATCACCTTATATGACCTGATATATTGGAGAAAAAAAATCTAGGAACAAAGTGGGATGAAGACAAATATTACTAAATAGTAAGCATCATCCTAAAAATATAAATAAAATTCAAGATTATATAAATGGAAGTTAATTGTACTCTCAGTTTATGGTATAATTTGTCCAAACACATAACATGATACTAGCATGTAGAATCAATAGCTCATAGTTATTATTACTAGCACAATCTCCATGAACTATGGATTATACCACAATATAAATACATTTAAAATTCTTACAACTGAACCCATGAGCAATATAATGATAAACGGAGAAAAGACTGAAGTTGTGAAGGATTTCTTTTAACTTGGATCCACAATCAACGCCCATGGAAGCAGTAGTCAAGAAAACAAATGACACATTACACTGGGCAAATCTGCTGCAAAAGAGTTCTTTAAAGTGTTACTATAGAGCAAAGATGTCATTTTGAAGACTAAAAAGAGCCTGATCCAAGCCATGGTATTTTCAATAGCCCTTATGAGTGTGAAAGCTGGACGAAAAAGGCTTGATGCATTTCAATTGTGGTGTTGACAAAGAATATTAAAAATACAGTGGACTGGAAGAAGAACAAACAAATATGTCTTGGAAGAGGTACACCTGGAATGCTCCTTAGAGATGAGAATGGTCAAATTTCTTCATCTCACATACTTTGGTCATGTTGTCTGAACAGACCAGTCCCCGGAGAAGAATATCATGCTTAGTGAAGTAAGGGGTCAACAAAAAAGGAGAAGGCCCTCAACAAGACAGGTTGACACTGGGCTACAACTACAGGACAAAGCATGACAACAATTGTGAGGATGATGCAGTTCTAGACAGTGTTTGATTCTGTTGTAAAAGGGTCACTATGAGTTGGAACCAACTCAGTGATAACTAATGATAGTAACAACATCTGAATAAAATTACACCCATAAAATGATTAATGCAAAATATATTTTGTTTTGAATTTTGCAATGGATCTCATGTCTATTGGTAAATAAATGTCCACAAATTTCATATCTCATTATCAGTCTGATCATTGTGAGGACTCTCCAATGTGTAAAGATGGGAGCAAAATCACTCCCTTCTCTTCCATGTGCTTAGATTCATTTGAGTCTCTGGCAAGATACCAGTATAATGGTACTCCAGGTATGGGGTACCTGGGGTGAGAGCCCATTGATATCAAGGAAGATTGAATGTAACTCGGTACTTCCCAGAAATTTGGCTCCTAGGAAGAAGAAGGTAATGCAAGAACACAAAATCAGAAATGTTAAAATTGTGTGTTTCTTTGTGGATCTCTCCATCCTTCTCCAAAGAACTTCCTGCTAAGCATGAAGTGATCACATTCACTTTCAGGACTATCAACTACTCTAACTAATATTTAATTTGTTTTCTTCTAAAGCAGCTATATTGACACATAGTAGTTTCTGAAAAAAAAGTTTTGAAAGATTGGGAAAGTTAGCACTTAGTTTTCTTAGCTCTGAGATAAAGTCTGTGAAATCCATTTAGAAAGGTATACAATTCAAAGAGGTGTTGTTATTAAATTGTCATATTATTTTACCTAAACTGTAGACATGACTTCATGTACAAATATGTATTTCCTCCTATGAGCTTGTCTTAGTGCCAACTGTCACAGAAAGGATGGAGAAAAGAGGAAATACTGGGGAGGAGGTGATTGAGCACTTTCACACTAGCAACTGTTTTCATCTGTCTTCTGAACAATCTTTCTCCAAAGGAATATACAGGTTAGAAAATATTTGGAAAAACTATTCTTGCCAGATAGTATAGGTCAGCACTATTGAAGCTTACTCAAGCCATGAAACTTCCTGGATTTCCTCCTAGGAATGCCTTGGAGACAGTCCCCAGATTTTCTCTGGATGTCTTATGAACACTGTGGGGGGAGTGTTACATTTCCAAGAGGACTACATTTTGGGGTGACTGTAATGTATAGAAAGATATTCACTTAATATTTAATATTTATATTTTGTTTGTTTGCTTGTGGTACCACAAAAAAAAGGCCCCCTTCCAAAAAAACGAAAAACACTGCCATCAAGTTGATTCCAACTCATAGCAATCCCCACTGAGTTTCCAAGGTTGTAATGAAATAATTGCTGAAATGGAGTAAGACCAGGTCTGCACTTATTTCCTAATTATATAAGAAGAAAGTTTGACATACAACCAAAAAAAAAATATATATATATATATATATATATACTGACCCCCTTTGGGTTTCCAATGATATGGTAATGATAAATAATCATAAATAAATGCATAGGTAGTTGTTGGTATTAGACTGACCCATGGTGATACTGTGTGCAACAAAATGAAATGCTGCCCATTATCATCTTCATGATAGCTAGTGTGTTTGAATATATCATTGTGGTTATAGTGCCAATTCATCCTACAAAAGTTTCTCCTTAGCCTCACTTGCCCTCTACTTCACTAAACACAATGTCCTCCTCCAGCAATTGATCTCTCTTGATGATGTTTCCAATGCAAACGAGTTAGATAGTGTTCTATTGTGATCCATAAGGTTTTCATTGGCTAATTTTCAGAAGTAGATCTCCAGGCCTTTCTTCTCACTAGTATTTGAAACACCAGTTGCAAAGTTTGCAGCATCACAGTACACACAAGTCACCATAGTATTATAAACTGACAGATGTGTGGTGACTAGTAATGATACCACAGCTTTTTATTTTTTGGTAGTTTGAAGACTTCTTTTCACTAAGTCAGTATACTGTAGAGGTCAACAACACAGGGATTTGAGATTTATTGCCTGAGTTTTTGTCTTTGCTGGTCACTATCTAGAAGTGTGTCCTTGAGCAAGTTTTTTAACTCTATCTCTGTTTACTTATCTGTAAATAGTAACAGTGTGAACGTTAAATGAATTAAAACACTTATAGTGCATAGAACAGTGTCTGGTATACAACAGATAATTCATAAGTGTTAGTTGTGGTTGTTATAATTGTTTTAAGGTCTAATGAATATACTATTTGATCATTGTTATTGTATGGGATATTTCATAGGAAGTAAGAGAGACCTTACATATATATATTATAAAATCTTATGAAGTTTGACATTCTGAAAATATGGTACTAAAATGGTTAGTCATTTATACTTAGGGCTTATATTTCTTATTATCGGATATTGGTATCCCGAAACAAGATAGAGAAAACATGTTAGAGATAGAGACAGGGTACAGATGATTAGATGGTTTGATATATATTAATTTTGAGAGTAAGTGGCATTGTAGACAGCTTCCATGCCTGGGTGGTGCAAATGGTTTGGACTTGCTAACCAAAAGGTTAGCAATATATGTCTGTCCACTGACACCTCAGAAGAAAGGCTTGATGATCTTTTTCTGAAAAATCAGCCAGTGAATACCTGTGAAGTATAATTCTACTGTGATACACATGGGTCCACAATATGTTGGCATCAACTCTAAGGTAATAGCTCCCCATTTTTTTTCTTTTTTTATGTTAATCTTAAATTTAAGAGAAAAAGGAGGAGAAATACCTATGTTTGAATCTTAGCTCCCCCTGTTTGACCTAGGATTTGGGCTGTTTCTAACTCTCAATTTTCTAATTTCTTTAAAATAAATGGAACTAATGATACCAAGAGGGAGTTGGTGGTATACTGACAGAATTCTCAGTTTTCATGTGGGAGACCTGGGTTTGAATCCTGGCCCATCACCTCATGCACAGTCACCACCAGTCTGTCAATGGAGGCTTGTATGTGGCTAAATGCTGAACAAATTTCAGCAGAGCTTCCAGACTAAGCAAACTGGGAATAAAACCCTGGTGATCTGTTTCTGAAAATTAACCAACTATAACCCTATGGATGAAAAAATGTGATCCATAAACTTTCATGGGGATGGCACAGGATAAGGCAAAGTTTTCTTTCCTTATGGTCAGGGTAGCCATGAGTTGGGGCTTGATTTTCTGACTGCTAACAACAACAATCATACCACACTAATCTGTGAATATTAGAGAATAATGGAATGATATATGTGAAATGGATGAGCACTGCACTCTAGGTTTTAATTTTATCTTTCAGCTCTTTTTCTACCCCATCCTTTCTTTCTCCTTCTGCATACAATGTAGTTAAAACATCATGAGTGTTGGAGACAGAAAGACCTTTTGAATCCTACTTATATCACTTACAATAATCTGACTTTAAATGCATTACTTACGTATCCATAAAAATTAGTTCTACCGTCATCCATAAAAGAAACATGTAACTGTGCATTGCATTTGTCAGGATTAAGTGAGGAAATACAGATGATATGCCAAGAAAATGAAAGTATTTGTAGTATATTAGCTTTGATTTTTGTTGTTGACTATTTCTATTTTCTATATGTACCTTTTCCTTATTTTTAAAATTATCTTGAGAAAATTTAGAATAAATACACTTCAGGATTCTATAGAAGATTTTTTGAGGGAACTTCATAAAAATGAAATATTTCCTTGCATCAAAGGATTTTATCAAAAAAGTGAAAAGATAGCCTATATTTTGTTCTTGTTAGTTGCTGTCAAGTCAGCTTCAACTCATAGCAACCCTATGTACAACAGAATGAAACACTGCCTGGTCCTGTGCCAGTCTCACAATCTTTGCATGAGCCCATCATGCAGCCACTGTGTCAATCCATCTTGTTGAGGACACTTTCCTTCTTCACTGATCCTCCATCTTCCCAAGTGTGGTATCCTTCTCAGGGAATAGTCCCTTCTGACAGCATGACCAAAGTAGGTGAGATGAAGTGGGGCCATTCTTGCTTCCAAGGAGCATTCCAGCTGCACTTCTTCAGGGACAGATTTGTTTGTTTTTTGGCAGTCTATGGTACTTTGCATATTCTTCGTCAACACCACAACTCTAAAGTATCAACTCTTCTTAAGTCTTTCTCTTTCATTGCCCAGCAATCACATGCATAAGAGGCGATTGAAAATACTATGGCTTGGGTTAGGTGTACCTTAGTCTTCTTGAAGACATCTTTGCTCTTCAGAACTTGAAAGAGGTCTTTCACAGCAGATTTCCCCAGTGCCAATATGTCGTCTGATGTCTTGACTGCTGATGGTGATCATGGAACCAAGTGATATGAAATTTTTAACAACTTCAATCTTTTCTCCATTTATTGTGATGCTGCCTATTGGTCCAGTTGTGAGGATATTCGTTTTCTTTATGTTGACATGTAATCCATACTGCACACTGAAATCTTTAATCTTCATCAGCAAGTGCTTCAAGTAATTCTCACTTTCAGCAAACAAAGTTATGCCATCTGCATATCTCAGGTTGTTAATCACCGTTCCTCCAATCATGTTACCACATTCTTCTTCATGCAGACATGCTTCTTGGATTGTTGGCTGAGAATACTGATATAACATATAAGGGTTTAATATACAAAATTTATAAAAATCATTCTGCAACTTAACAACAAAAAGAGAACCCAATCAAAAAATAAGCATGGGTCTTGAATAGATATTTCACCAAAGATGGTATTCAAGTGGCTAGCAAGAATGTGAAAAAAATACACAAAACTTACTAGCCATCAGGCAATGGAAATCAAAACCACAGTGAGATGGTATCCCACCCCTATTACAGTGGCAGTGTTCAAAAAATGGAAAACACTAGGGGTTGGTGAGATTGTGGAGAAATAGGAACCTTCATTCACTGCTGGTGAGAGTGTTAAATGGTGTGGCCACTATGGAATACAGTATGGTTGTTCTTCAAAAAGTTGACCTATGAGCTAACAATTTCAATCATAGATATGTACCCAAAAGATCTGAAAGCAGCAGCACACATAAACCTATAGTGTAGTGAAAACATTATGGGTGGTGGAGATAAAATGTTCATTGCAGCATTATTAATAATTATCAAAAGGTAGAAGCAATCAAAATGTTCATCAGCACATAAATTAATAAGCAAAATGTACCATACACATCCAGTGGAATATTTCTTTGGTGGCATAGTGCTTAAAGCATTTGACTTCTAACCAGAAGCCTGGTTGTTCAAACCCACCACCCACTCCTCAGAAGGAAGATCAGACAATCTACTTGAGATACCACCTCAGAAACCCAAGGAGGGGTCGCTATGAGTTTAGCTTTTTTATTAGTTTAATTAATTTTTAGGAGAAATGAAGTCCTGATCCATGACACAGTATGGATGAACCTTGAAGACACTATGCTAAGATAAATAAATTGGGCACAAATGGTCAAATATTTTATGATACCACTTAAAAGAAATAAGGGAAATATAGAAAATGAAACTAATAATGGTACAAGGGGAGACAAAGAGGGTAAAAGGGGTTTTAGCTTAGGTATGTTAACATGGTTTAAAATCAAGAAGGGAGTGTGTCAGGGTTGTATCCTTTCTCCACACTTATTCAATCTATATGCTGAGCAAATAATCTGAGAAGCTGGACTATATGAAGAAAAACGTGGTATCAGGATTGGAGGAAGAATCATTAACAACCTGAGATATGCAGACGATACAACTTTGCTTGCTGAAAGTGAGGATGACTTAAGGCACCTACTGATGAAGGTTGAAGAATACAGTCTGCAGTATGGATTACGTCTCAATATAAAGAAAACAAAAATCCTCACAACTGGACCAATGAGCAGCATCACAATAAATGGAGAGGAGATTGAGGTTGTCAAGGAATTCACGTTGCTTGGTTCTACAATCGATGCCAACGGAAGCAGCAGTCAGGACATTAGATGACATGTAGCATTGGGAAAGTCAACTGCAAAGGAACTGTTTCAAGTGCTGAGGAGCAAGGATATCTCCTTGAGGACTAAGGTGCGCCTGACACAAGCCATGATATTTCCAATCGCCTGGTATGCATGTGAGAGCTGGACAATGAATAAGGAAGACCGAAGAAGAGTTGATGCTTTTGAGTTGTGGTGCTGGTGAAGAAAGTACCGTGGACTGCTAAAAGAACTAACAGATCTGTCCTGGAGGAAGTGCAACCAGAATGCTCCTTGGAAGCAAGAATGGCCAGACTTTGTCTCACCTATTTTGGTCATGTTGTAAGAAGGAACCATTCCCTGGAGAAGGATGTCATGCTTGATAGCGTGGAGGGTCGACGAAAGAGGGGGAGGCCTTCAAGGAGATGGATTGATATGGTGGCTGCGATGATGGGCTCAAGTATAGCAGGGATTGTGGGGCTGGCGCGGGATCAGGCAGTGTTTCGTTCTGCTGTGCATGGGGTTGCTATGAGTCAGAAACGACTCGACAGCACTTAACAACAACAACAACATGTTATAGGTTACAGAGTAAGTTGGAAAGACACAGAGAAAATGGGTGCCTAACTTGAAAAATATGATCAGTGTCATTGAAGTGTATATGTAGAAGTTGATGAAATATTGTATGTGTTGTTGTTTACAATTTACAATAAAATGTATTTTAAAAAGAAGTCAGCACAGAATAATGATTTCATTTTGATATTCGAAGATATAAGATGTTTTGGTTCTCTAGAGGTACTACAACAGACATACCACAAATGTATGGCTTTAACAAACAGGGGTTTTTTTCCCTTACAGCTCAGGAAGCTAGAAGTCCAAGTTCAAAGTGGTGGCACTAGGGGCTAGATGAAGGCCCCTTAGCTCAGACTCTGCCTCTTGCTCTTGGCTTACTGGACCTGGAGGTGTTTCTTAACTCAGACAGCTTCTGGATGCTGAAGCTGACAAACCCGTGGTTGACAACTAAAATGGCACAGTCCCAAGATTAGCAAGCAACACAGCAGGTCACTAGATCAAGTCCAGAAACAGTCCCAAAATAGACAGGTGACATGGCAGGCCATTGTGAAGACTTAGTCAAATGATGGTCGGTTTGACAATCAACCCTTGGCCTTGTTTTAATTGATGAAATTGAGTTTTGCCATTGTCTTTTTCCACAGATTAGTTATTTATTGTTTGATTCCTATTTATTACATATGCCAAGGTCCATGTTTACAGTTTTTGTTGAAAAAAGGCTATTTTCTTTTTTAAAAATATTATTGTGTTTTGGGTGCAAATTTATAAAGTAAATTTGTTTTGCATTCAACAGTTCATGCACATTTGATTTCATGCCCCAATTACCATTCCCAACCATAATAAATTATCCTTTCCTCCCCTCCCTGTGACTATCCTCTACCTGTGCCCATTTTTTTTTTTTTTAATTGTGGTTAAGGTGAAAGTTCACAGAGCAAATTAATTTCCATACAGCAATTAACATAGACTTTGTATTATGACATTGGGTACAATTTACCACAATGCAATAGCTCCCCTTCTACTTCTTCCCCATAGTTACCTCTTCCCTTTGTCCTTCCCTCCATGCACTCCTGCCTCCTGAGCTATGTCCCTGTGCAGTCACAGCCCTTCTATTCTCCCATGATTGTTCTCTCCAAGGAGTGTATCTACCTCAGATACATCTTCAACTCATATGCCTGTCTTTTGTTTGGCTGGAAGCCACAGGTTTGGGTCCAGTTCCAGACCTGAAGGGCAGCTAGCAGCCATAGTGTCAGTGATTCCATCAGGTTCTATCAGACAAGCAAACCTGGTCCCTCTTTTTTATTTCCAAATGATTTTGAGTTTTGTTCCATATTGTTCTCCCTCTCTATCCAGTATCTTCTACATAGATCATTCTCTGAGTGGTTGACAGTGGTAGCTGGTCACCATCTAGTTCTTCTGGTCTCATAGTCATATAGGCTGAGGATTGCATGTATACCAGTGTCTTGGACTACTTGTTTCCTTGAATCTTTGGTTTTCTTCACTCTTCTTTGTTCTGGTTCAGGAGAGACCCATCATTGCATCTAGATCGCTGCTTGCAAGCTTTAAGATCCCAGTCACTACTCACCAAAGTAGGAGGTGGAACAATGTTTTTTGTAGTGCATTATATCAATTGACCTTGATGTTCCCTGCGACTATGGTCCCAAGCCCACAGGTCCAACTACTCACTCCCTCTGGATAGCTGGCTGTGCCCAAGAACTGACTACAACCTTGTCCCTTATTTGCTCTATTATACACCTGGGAATTCTTACAGAACATACAAATACACTTGTAGAAACATTGCCTGCCAATGCTATACATGGTCTTGAGCACACACACACATACACACATACACATCCCCACACAGACATAATAGTTCAGCCTGTCCACCCATACACCCATGTTTGCCTTCAGTGACAACGCAGTACTGTATGTGCAAGATGGTTCATCTTTGTTGTCTGTACCTTGCCTGTATCTCTCTATGCCTTCTTCTTCCTCAATGCCACCATGTCGATCAATCACTTTGGGTGCATTGCCCCTCCCTTCATCCAAATAAATACTTGTCTCTACTATCCAACACTGTTCCCTCCCCTGCCCTCTGACCCATAGTGACCAATAAAGAAAATTTCCTTCCATACAAAAACCTTTCCTTGATTTTTTACAATAACAGACTAATACAATATTTCCCTTTCTGTGATTGACTTATTTCATTCATCAAAATGTCCTCCAAGTTCATCCACATTATGTGGTGTTTTGCAGATTCTATGTTATTCTTTAGGGTTGTATAGTATTCTATTGTGTGTATGTACCATAGTTTGGTTACCCATTCTTCAGTTGATGGACATCTAGGTGGTTTCCATCATTTAGCTATTGTAAATAGTGCTGCAATGAACACAGTTGTGCATATATCTGTTCTTGTCATGGCTCTCACTTCTTTAGGGTATACACCTAGTAATGGAATGGCTGGGTCAAATGGTATTTATAATTCCAACGTTTGAAGGAATCACCATACTGCTTTCCATAGTGGTTGTACCATTTTACACTCCCCCCCCCACCAGCAGTGTATGAGAGTCCCAAACTCTCCATATCCTCACCAGCATTTGTTATTTTCTGTCTTGTTGAACTTTGCTACTAGTGCTGGAGCAAGAGGGTATCTCATTGTTGTTTTGATTTGCATCTCTCTAATAGCTAATGATCGCGAGCATTTCTTGATATGTTTGTTGGCCACCTGAATATCTTCTCTTATGAAGTGTCTATTCATGTCTTCTGCCCATTTTTTAATTGGATTATTTGTCTTTTTGTTGTTGAGGTGTTGGAGTTTTCTATAAATTCTAGAGATAATTTCCTTGTCACATATGTCATTGCCAAATATTTTTTCCCAAACTGTAGGTTCTTTTTGACTTTTTTTGGAAGAACATAAAAATTTAATTTTTAGGAGATCCCATTCGTCTAGTTCCTTTTCTGCTGTTTGTGCATTTTGGGTTATGCTTGATAGACTATTTATGCCATATATTAGTACCCATAAATTTGCCTCTAGTTTTTCCTTGAGGAACTTTATAGTTGTTGGTTTCAAGTTTAAGTCTTTGATCCATCTGCAGTTAGTTTTTGTGTATGGTGTTAGGTCAGATCTTGTTTCCTTTTTCTGCAAATGGATATACAGTTTTGCTAGCATCATTTATTAAACAAACATTTTCTTCCCCATTTAATGGATTTTGGACCTTCTTCAATGATCAGCTGAGCATAGGTCAATGGATCTATTTCTGGGTTCTCAATTCAATTCCATTAGTCTATGTGCCTGTCATTATACCAATAATAGGTGGATATGACTACTATGGCTGTATAGTAGGCTTTTGAGATCTGGCAGTGTGAGACCTCCTCCTTTGTTCTTCTTCTTCAATAGTGCTTTCCTTATCCAAAGTCTCTTTCCTTTCCATATAAAGTTAGTGATTTTTTTTTTTTTTTCATATCCTTAAAGAATGTTGATGATATCTAGATTGGGATTGCATTGAATGTATAGATTGCTTTGGGTAGAATAGACATTTTCACAATGTTCAATTTTCCTATCCATGAAAATGGTATGTTGTTCCATTTATGTAGATCTCATATGGTTCCTTGAAGTAGTGTTTTATAGTTTTCCTTGTACAGGTCTTTTGTGTCCCTGGTAAGATTTATTCCCAGGTATTTTATTTTTTTGATAGGTATTGTAAATGGTATTGATTTCTTTATTTCTTTTTCAGCAATATCTTTGATGGTGTAGAGGAATCCAACTGATTTTTGGATGTTAATCTTGTATCTTGTCATGATGCTGAATCTCTCAATTAGTTCCAGTGAGTTTTTGACTGAGTCTCTTGGATTGTCTAGGCATGGGCTCATATCATCAGCAAAAAGGGATAGTTAGACTTTTTCATTACCCATTTGGATGCCTTTGATTTCCCTTTCTTGCCTGTGGTAGTTCAGTTTCTGTGTCAACTTGTCTGGGCCTTGTTGACTCTCTGGGCAGCTGGATGTCATATTCCCCATGATGAAACTGATAATCAACTCCATGGTGGAATCTACTGTGAGCAGGTGAGTAGCTGCCCTAGAGAATGTGATCAGCTTCCTGCATATAAGTAGAAGCCTTGGGGAATGGTCTCTAACTTATGACATGCTTGGACCCTGCATGTAGCCATGTCATTGTTCAGCAGCCTGTCATGCTCTGCTGACCTGGGGACTAACAATGGACTTAAATTAATGGCCTGCTGTGTGATTTGGTAACATCAGGACTGTGCCTTTTTACTTGTCAACCTTGGGCTTGGCAGCCTCAGCAGCCAGCAGCTGAGTGAAGAAAAGGTTCTAGCATCAGTGGGCCAGAAGCTGGAGGCAGATCTGAAGCCCAAGGCTGAGGGGCTTTCACCCAGCCCCTAGACCTTGGCACTTTGAACTTGGACTTAAAGCCTCCAAACTGTTTGTTAAGGCCATACCATTTGTGGTATATTCCTGTCAGAGCAGTGCTAGGTAACCAGAATATTGCCTTATTGCCCTGGCTAGGACTTCCAATACAGTGTTGTATATTGTTGTTGTTATGTGCCGTCAAGTCAGACCTGACTCATAGTGACCCCTCCTTGGGTTTCCGAGGCAGTATCACTATGGAAGCAGATTGCCCCATCTTCCTTCCGGGGAGTGGCTGGTGGGTTTGAACCGCCAGCCTTCTGGTTAGCAGTCGAGTGCCTTAGCCACTATGCTACCAGAGCTCCCACAGTGTTGTATAGAAGGGGTCATAGAGGGCATCCTTGTTTGGTTCCTGAAATGGTTTCAGTCTCTCTCCATTGAGAATAATGTTGGCTGTTAGTTTTACATAGATGCCCTTTATTATGTTAAGGAATGCCCTTTCTATTCCTATTTTACTGAGAGTTTTTATCAGGAATGGGTGTTGGATTTTGTGAAATGTCTTTTCTGCATTGATTGATATGATCTTGTGGTCCTTCTCCTTGGTTTTATGTATGTGGTGGATGACATTGATTGTATTTCTAATGTTGAACCATCCTTGCATATCTGATATGAATCCCTCTTGGTCACAATGAATTCTTTTCTTGATATGTTGTTGAAGTCTACTGACTAGAATTTCATTGAAGATTTTTGCATCTATATTGAGGAGGGATATTGGATTGTAGTTTTCCTTTTGAGTGGTGTCTTTGCCTGCTTTTGGTATCAAGGTTATGTTTGCTTCATGAAATGAATTTGGGAGGATTCTGTCCTTTTCTATGTTTTGGAATAGTTTGAGTAGAATTGGTGTCAGTTCTTCTCTGACCGTTTGGTAAAAATCTCCAGTGAAACCATCTGGGCCAACACTTTTTTTTGTTGGTAATTTTTTTATAACCTGTTCAATTTCTTCTTTTGTTATGGATCTGTGCAAATTTTCCACATCAGTCTGTGTTAGTTTAGGTAAGTGGTGTGTTTCTAGAAATCTGTCCATTTCTTCCAGATTTTCAAATTTGTTAGAGTAATTCTTCATAGTATCTGATATTATCCTTTTCATTTCAGTTGGTTCCATTGTGATGTTGCCCATTTCATTTCTTATTTGTGTTATTTGTATTCTCTCCTTCTTTTCTTTTGTTAAATTTGCCAATGGTTTGTCAATTTTACTAATCTTTTCAAAAAACCAATGTCTGGTCTTGTTGATTTTTTCTATTGTCTTTCTATTTTCTGTTTCTTTGATTTATGCTCAAATCTTTATTTCTTTTCTTCTGGTGTCAGTAGGCTTTTCTTGCTGTTCTTTTTCCAGTTGTTGGAGATGTTGGTTTAATGTGTTGATTTTGTCTATTTTTTCTTTTTTTATGTATGCATTTATTGCTATAAATTGGCCTCTGATCACTGTGTTTGCTGTGTCCCAAAGACTTTGGTATGTTGTGTTTTTATTCTCATTTGATTCAAGGAATTTTTTAAATTCATGTTTTATTTCTTCTCTTACCCAGTCTTCTTAAGGAAGGTGCTATTCTCTTTCCATGTGTTTGCTCTTTTCCCATTCATCTTCCTATTGTTGATTTCTAATTTGATAGCATTTTGATCTGAGAAGGTGTTTTGCAGTATTTCAGCTGCAGTTTTGCAGCTTGCTTTATGGCCTAGCACATGATCTATCATGGAAAATGTTCCATGTGCACTGGAAAAGAATGTATAGTGTGCTGTTTTTGGGTGAAGTGCTCTGTAGATGTATATAAGGTCAAGTTGATGGATTGTATTGTTTAGCTATTCTGTGTCTTTGTTGTGTTTCTTTCCAGTTGTTCTTTCTTTCATTGAAAGTGGTGTATTAAAGCCTCCTACTCTGACTGTGGAGTCATCTATTTGCCTTTCCAACTCTTTTAAAGTCTGATTTATATATCTTGTTGCTACCACTCTATCTTGCTTCTTTTTGTGGACTGTGGTGGTCTCTTGTTTCTGAGACATCATGGTGTTGTTGAATTTAGATCTCTGTTAACGGTTTGTGAAGAGCAGCTGTGAGTGAGTCAGACTCTTCTTGGTGGTTGTGTATCATTAGCCTGTTGATAGAGAAGGAAGTGGTGGCTCTCACTCAGTAAGTGAAGTTGCAGGAAGTTTGGTGCAGTTGTATCGTATGGGTCTTACTGTTGCTGTCTTCCACTCAGTTAGACAAAAATAACAATTGAATAACCATTAAAAAAGTAAAATCAAATGGACAAAACACACACTATGTAATCACACAGGAACAGTAATCAAAAAATGAACAAAAGGGGAAAAAATATCCTGGGAGAAGGCAACAAGGGAAAAAACGTAGAGAAGAATAATGAAGAAAAAATTGTAAAAACACAAAAAAGTAAAACAAGGGATGGGGTTAACCATGAGATAGGAAAAAAAAAAAAAATTGCAACCAGGAACAGGGAAAAGAAAAATGCTTAAAACTAGAACTGGGGTAGGGAGGAATAAGGAATAATAGTAAAAAGGACAAAAGTAATAATAATAGTAGTTTTAAAATAGACAAAGCAAACAAACTAAAAAACAGAAAAAATTTAAAAAAAATCAGGCAGGGCAGGGCAGAGCACCCAGGCTCTGTACGAGCACACAAAATGAGACAGAATTCCTGCCAGCCCAGAAAGTGGGTGAGAGTGAGGGATGGCTGCACTTCTGTTCACCAAGAGGGTGTGGGTAAAAGAGTAACAAGGGAAATGTTACACCTTTCCAGTCGTCCAGGTCCAGAATGTCCTTGGGGTTCCAGGCAAGTGGATCCTGTTCTTAAGTCCCTGGAATCTGGGAGAATGCTGTCACTTTAAATATCCAAAATGGTCAAGCCCCTTTTAAACACTCAAAATGGCTGCACCCTCCAGACAGACAAAAGTCCACAGCTCAGCCCACCTTCCTCTTTGCTGCTTCCTCTTTTATTCCTCACCTACCAGAGCAGTACTCTGGCTAGTAGGGCTAATTTTTAGGTTAAATCTTAGGCCCTACAACCACTCGGCAGTATCCAAACTGTCTGTGCCATCAGGATCTCTGCCAGACTGCAGCTCTGTATGTCTCCATTTTTGGTGTTTTCATGCAAATTCTTTTGCTAGTTGGAGCTTAGTCATCTTCTACATTCTTCCCTTCAAGGCTCAGGGGTCCAGAATTATCTTCTGTATCTGTGTTAATTGGTTCCCCTTTTCTTTGTTGAAGAGGGTCTGTGCAATCTTTCTGTCTATTCCACCATCTTCTGTTCTTTTTATCTTATGTGCATGTTTCAGTGTCCTTCCTTTCCCCAATGTTATCATGCTGGTCACAGATTCTTTCCATAACATTCCTCCCCTGACCCAAATCAACATGTGACCCCCAACTAGTCTGAAATTTTTGCTCCACTTCTCTCCCATCCCCACTAACCAGCAAGAATTTCCTTCCCTCAGTAAACCCTTCATTGACTTTTTACTATAATGGGCTCATACAATATTTGTCCTTCTGCAATTGACTTATTTCCCTCAGCATAATGTCCTCCAAATACATTTATCTGGTGAGATGATTTGTGCATCCTTCATTATTCTTTAATGTTATATAGTATTCCATTTTTTTTTTTTTTTTTATCCATTCATCTGTTCATGAGCATTTAGATTGTTTCTGTCTCTTGATTATCATGAATTGTGCTGAGTTGAACATGGGTGTGCATGTGTCTGTTCATGTCCTTTCTCTCACCTTTTTAGGATACATTCCTATTAATGGAATTGCTGGATCAAGTGGTATTTCTATTTTAATTTTTATAAGAAAGTGCCATATCATTTTTCATAATTGTTGCAGACCCATCATCAGTGTATGAGAGTTCCAATCTCTCCACAACCTAACCAACATCTGTTGTTTTCTGTTTTGTTGAACTTTTTTATTATTGCTGGGATGAGATGATATCTCACTGTTGTTTTGATTTGCATCTCTCTAATGGCTAATGACCGTGAGCATTTCCTGATGTGTTTCTTGGCCATCGGTAAAGATATTCTTTAGTGAAGTGTCTGTTCACCTCCCTTGCCTATTTTTTGAATTAAGTTGTTTCTCTTTTTGGTGTCGAGTTGTTGAAGTTTTTCTATACATTTTGGAGATAAATTCGTTGTCCAATATGTCATAGCCAAATATTTTTTCCGAATCTGTAGGTTCCTTTTTTATCCTTCTGAAGAAGTCTTTCAATGTGCATAAGAATTTAATTTTTAAAAGTTCACAGTCATCTAGCTTCTCTTCCACTGCCTGTGCATTTTGTGTTATGCTTTATTATCTATTTATGCTGTAGGTTAAGGTGCCTGGATTTGATCCTATTTTATCTTTGATGAGCTCTATATTTTTAGGTTTTATTTTTAAGTCTTTGATCCTACCTGAATTTATTTTTGTGTATGGGGTGAGGTATGGGTCTTGTTTCATTTTTTGCAAATAGATATCCAATTTTGCCAGCACTGTTTGTTAAAAATGCTATCTCTCCCCCATTTAATGAGTTTGGGTTCTTTCTCAAAGATTACCTGTCCATAGATGCATAGGTCTATTTCTGGGGTTTTGATTCTGTTCCATTGGTCTATCTGTGCATCATTGTACCAATACCATGCTGTTTTAACTACTGCTGTATAGTAAGTTTTGAGATCTGGGAGTGTTAGACCTCCTCCTACTTGTTTTTTTTTTTTTTTTTTTTTTTTTCAGTAGAGCTTTGTTTACCCAAGGTCACTTTCCTTTCCATATGAAATTAGTGATTGTTTTTCTATGTCCTTTTAAAGATATTGATGGGGTCTGCATCCAGATTGAGTTGAATGTGTAGATTGCTTTGGGTAGTATTAACATTTTCACAATATTCAGCCTTCCTATCTCTGAACAAGGCATGTTCTTCCATTTATGTAGGCCCCTTGTAGTTTCTTATAGCAGTGTTTTATAGTTTTCTTTGTATAGTTCTTTTGTGTCTCTGTTAAGATTTATTCTTAAATATTTTAACTTTTTGATAGCTATTGTAAATGGTATTATTATCCTTATTTCCTTTTCAGAGAAATCTTTGTTGATGTAGAGGAATACAACTGATTTTTGTATGTTGAACTTGTATCCTGCCACTTTGCTGAAACTTTCTGTTAGTTCCAGTAATATTTTTGGTGAGTCTCTTGCATAGGGTTGTGTCATCTGTGAATAGAGAGAGTTTTATTTCCTCTTTGCCAATTTAGGTGCCTTTTATTTCTCTTTCTTGCCTTATTGCCCTGGCTACACTTCCAAAAAATGTTAGATGGAAGTGGATATAGAGGGTGTCCTTGTCTGGTTCCTGATTGTATGGGGAATGCTTTGACTGTTTCTCCATTAACAGTAATGTTGGTTGTTTGCTATGAGTATATACATTTTATTATATTGAGGATTTTCCCTTCTATCCCTATTTTGCTGAGAGTTTTGAACAGGAATGCATGTTGGATTTTATCAAGCACCTTTTCTCCATTGATTGATATGATCATATGGTTCTTTTCTTTCCTTTTGCTTATGTGATAGATTACATTGATAGTTTTTCTGAGGTGAATCATTCTTGCATACCTGGTATGAATTCCACTTGGTCATGAAGTATTATTTTTTTTATATGTTGTTGAATTTTGTTGGCTGGGATTTTGTTGTAGATTTTTGTAGTTATATTCATGAGGAATATTAGTCTGTAGTTTTCCTTTTTAGTGGTGTCTTTCCCTGGTTCTGGTATCAGTGTTATGCTTGATTCATAAAATGAATTTGGGACTATTCCATCTTTTTCTATTTTCTAGAATAGTTTGAGTAGTACAAGTGTCAACTCTTCCCTGAATGTTTGGTAAGATTCTCCAGTGAAGCCATCTGGGCCAGGACTTTTTGTGTTGTTGTTGGAAGATTTTTTTTATTAAGTTGCTCAATTTCTTCCTTTGTTGTGGATCTGTTCAAGTATTCTATCTCTGACTGGAATAGTTTACGTAGGTCTTGTGTTCTAGACACTTGTCTGTCTCTTCTAGGTTCTTGAATCTGTTGGACTAGAGTTCTTCATAATATTCTGTTATTTTTTTTATTTCAATTGATTCTGTTATGATCTTGCCCTTTCTGTTTTATTTGTATTATTTACATCTTCTCTTTCTTTTCTTTTGTTAAATTTGCTAGAGATTGTCAATTTTCTTAATCTTTTGGAGGAACCAGCTTTTTGTTTTGTTGATTATCTCTACTTTTTGTTTGTTTGTTTTCTGCTTCATTTATTTCTGCTCTGATCTTTATTATAATTTTCTTACTTCTGGATACTGTAGATTTCCTTTGTTGCTTTTCTTTCCTAATTGCTGAAGTTGTTGGCTTAAAGTGTTCATTTTGATTCTTTTCTCTTTTTTGATGTGTGCATTTATTCTTATGCATTGACCTCTGAGTACTGCTTTCATTGTGTCCCAAGGGTTTTGGTGAATTATATCTTCCTTCTCATTTGTTTCTAGGAATTTTCTTTTCACACTTTATTTCTTCTGTTACCCAGTAGTTCATGAGCAGTGTGTTATTCAGTTTCCACATATTTGATATTTTTCCCTTGATCTTCCTATTATTGGTTTCTAATTTTATAGCATTGTGATCTGATCTGAGATGATGCTTTGTAGTATTTGATTTCTTTTTTAAGTTACTGATGCTTTTTTAGTGTCCTAAAAGATGGTCTTTTTTTAAGAATGATCCATGTGCACTGGAGAAGAATGTGTATTGTGCTTCTTTTGGGTGGAGTCTGTGAGGTCAAGTTGGTTGATTATGCTGTTGATTTCTTCTGTATCTTTGCTAAGTTTTTTTCTTTTTTTCCTAGTTCTTCTGTCCAGCCTTTAAGTGGTGTGTTAAATTCTCCTACTACTGTTGTAGAGTTGACTATTTTTCCTTTCAATTCAGTTAATATTTGCTTTATGTATTTTGGAGCACTTTCATTGGGAGTATAGATTTTTTTATGTTAATGTATTCTTGGTCAATTGACACTTAACATCATGTGTCCTTCTTTGTCCCTTATTGTGTTTTTCACCTTGAAGTCTATTTTATCAGAAATTAATATTGCCACTCCTGCTTTTTTTTGGTTGCCATAAGCTTGGCGTTTTTCCACCCCTTAATTTTTCATTCATTTTTAACTTTGTGTCTAAGTTAGGTCTCTTGTAGGCAGCATATCGATGGGTCTTCTTTTCTTATCCAATCTGCTACTCTCTTTCTCTTGACAGGTGCATTTAATCCATTCACATTGAGTATGATGAGTGATATCCCAAAAAAACAAAACCCACAGCCAGGGAGTTGATTCTGACTCATAGTGACCCTCATTGGGTTCCGAGGCAATAAATCTTTAAGGAAGTAGATTGAGCAGTCTTGCTTCCACCAATGGCTAGTAGCTTTGAACCACCAACCTTCTGGTTAGCAGCCAGATGCCTTAGACACTGTGCTATCAGAGATCCTTGTAATTAGTGATAGGTATGAATTTATTACTGCCATTCTATTGTGTTTTTTGTTGCATTATTGGTGATTTCATTGTTCCAAATATTTTCCTGTGCTGAGCTCATTTTGTTATCAAGTGTTTCTTCTTTTTTCTTCATTTTTGTTGCTTTTCTGCTTACTAAGCCCATATGTTTTTCTTCTTTCTGAGTTTGTGTACAAGGATTGTTAATTTTCTTTATGATTACCCTGAAGTAAATTCTTATCTCCTTAGCTTTGGAACAGTCTGCTCTATAATGATATTGTCATGTCCTCCTCTCCATTTGGAAAGTTTGTAATTGAAATTTTTATTGCCTCTATTTGTTTTGTTGTTAGTGTCATCTGCAGATTGACTCCCTTATTTCTTTGTATACATTATTTTATGAGCTTATTTTGAGCATCTATTTCTGGTTTGGTTTCTAAATGGTGCTTTCAAGTATCTTGATTTTAATTTGTTCTCTGTTGTGGGTTCTCTATTGAAAGGACTCCCTTTATCCTTTCTTGTAGAGTTGGTCTGGTATTCACAAATTCCCTTAATTTCTGTTTGTCTGAGAATATCTTGATTTCACCATTATACATGAGGGATATTTTGGCTGTAAATATAATTCTTGATTGGCAATTCTTTCCTCATAAGCAAGATTGGACAATGTACTTCTGTAGTGATATCACCTCAGAAACCCAAGGAGGGGTCACTATGAATCAGATCCAACTTGAAAGCTGTGAGGTGTTTTGTTTTTGTTTTTTTTTCCCAATGGGCTTCTTGACTTCATGGATTCCACTGAGAAAATGAGCTTTTTGGCTGTCTATTGTATGTGACATTTCTTTTCTCATGAGCTGCTCCCAAGATTCTTTCTCTGTCTTTGGTTTTGGAGAGTTTGATTATGATATGTCTTGGTAATTTTCCCTTGGCATCTACCCTGTATGGTGTTCTTTGAGCTTCTTGGAGAGATACCTTTTCTTCCTTCAAGATAAGGAGAAATTTTTCTGTTAGCAATTCTTTGACCATTTTCTCTCTCTCCTTTTTTTTTTTTTTCCTCCTCCTTTGTTCTAGTATTCCAATCAGGAATATGTTGTTTCTTTTCATGTCAACCCATATAACTTTTAGATTTTCTTCATTTCTCTTAAATCTTTGTTGTGATTTTTCCTCATACAGGGTGGTATCAAGGAATTTGTCTAATAGTTGGGAAATGTATTCTTCAGCCAGTTGTAATCTACTCTTTTGTCCTTCTGCTTTGTAATCTATATCTGTAATTTTAGTGTTCATCTTCTGGATTTCTAATTGCTTTGTTTCTATGAGTTCTAATTATGCATTTATCTTGTTATCATTATTTTTTTTTCCTTGAATGATTTTCCTGAATTCTTCCAGGGTACTGGTTGTCTTCTTGTTTCTGTTTATGATTTTCTTGAGTTCTTGGAGAGTCCTACATATATACCTTCTGAATTCCTTCTCAGATAATTCTATTGCATGTTCTTCTTCCATGATGTTGTTGTTGTTGTTAAGTGCCGTCAAGTCGTTTCGACTCATAGCGACCCCATGCACAGCAGAACGAAACACTGCCCGATCCCGCGCCAGCCCCACATTCCATGCTATACTCGAGCCCATCATCGCAGCCACTGTGTCAATCCATCTCCCTGAAGGCCTCCCCCTCTTTCGTCGACCCTCCACCCTACCAAGCATGACATCCTTCTCCAGG